>NW_027272572.1:0-90681 GCF_040938485.1 Diadema antillarum | reverse complement strand
CCCCCGCCGCTCGCTCTGCTCGCTTGGGCTCGGTCACGTTCATGACAGTCAGTGGAAGAATTAATACAAGAATTTTATTTAAATGATACCATTTAAGGCAAATTGTTCAGTTCAATAATAATCGACATCAAAATATTCTGCTACCATTAACAAGTGGGACTGTTTCAAGTCGATAAAACACGTAAAATGAGGGATCAAATTGCACCATCTACAAAATCAAAATGCATAAAGTTCTCACCGTGGCAGGGGAAACATCCCCCTCCCATACCCTCCCCCTCCTCCCCCCCCCCCCCCCCCCGCTCGCTCCGCTCGCTCGGGTTCGTTCCCGTTCATGATAGTATAAGTGCAAGAATTAATGGAAGAGTTTATTCAAATAATATCATTTTATAGCCAAATTGTTTTATATTAATCGACATCACAATATAATGCTACCTTAAACAAGTGGGACTGTTTCAAGTCGATAAAACACGCAAAAAATGCATCGATTGCATCATTTGCAAAATCAATATGCAAAAAGTTCTCACTGTGGGAGGGGGAACCCCCTCCCATGGGCCACACCCTCCCCCCTCGCTCGCTTTGCTCCCTCGCATCTAACCGCTCCCCCTAAGATCAAATCCTTGCTACGCCGGCGATAGGCCCAAATCTATAGGCCTTCACAGTGATGGCGCACAGGCGGAGCAAGAGCTGAAATACCACGATGTAGTCATTCAATTATCTATGAATATTTCCTATTCTCACTTGTTCTTTGATAGCAAAAAAATCCCAAATTTCACCAAAAGTATGCACAGATCGCTGAATTTCAGGTCTGAAAATGCAAAATCTTCCTCGTGTGGGATGGGGGTAGGCCTCTCCTCCTGCTATAGGCCGCTCCGCTCCCTCGCACAGATATTCTAACTCCAAGTCCCTCCCCCACCCGCCATCATTAACGAACGAACGATGCCCCGGATGATTGCTTTATTGACTTAAATCAAGAAAATTTAAGAATACAATTAATAGTTACACGAAAATATCTACTACGTTATTACATACAAAGAAATGGATATCCATATTACCATTTTATTGAATTTATTTGGGCATTATTCAGGACTGCGCTACGTTTTTGAAAGGGGGGGGTCAAAATCGCCTGTCAGTCAAGAAGAAAGAACGTCAAAAGACAAGAGAAACAACAACAAAAATGTCTTCATACTTTTAAGGTCTGACAAGTCGGCTGACACAAAAAAAAAAAATCACATAATATTAGGACAAAATGTTTATGAAAATGGGAAGAATGGTGGAGAAACTATATAAGAGAAGAATTGGAACTTGCTGAAACTAAGTTTAGCCAAATGAGTAAACTGTTATACTATAAAGGAAGATAATACATTGTATCTACTGCAACCAAGCTCAGACTAGTAAAATGTTACGTGCATTCAACTCTCCTTTACTGTTGTGAGACATGGACATTGTACTTGGATGATATGAAAAGGCTGGCTGCATTCGAGATGTGGATATTCAGACGCCTGGGCCGTATATCATGGACAGAGAGGAAAGCAAATCAGTATTTTTTAGATCATCCTAATGACACAAAAACCTTGATGAAACATAAAATCAAATATTTTGGCCACTTTAAAAGTGTATTGGAAGGGATTATAGAAGGCAGGAGATGCCGAGGACGCCAGCGCAGTGTATGGTGTAACAACATAAAGGAGTGGACAGGAAAGAGTGTGGCCGCATGTAGAAAAGCGGCCATGAACAAAGCAGAGTGGAGGTCCATAGTCGCCAACCTTCGGACTGAAGACGGTACTGAAGAAGAATAGATAGTGATAATGATGATAATAATAATAATGATAATGATAATAATAATTATACTACTACTACTACTACTACTACTACTACTACTAATAATAATAATAATAATAATAATAATAATAATGATAATAATGATAATAATAACAAAGTGTGCCTCATCATGCAGTTTGTGAAAGTAACTAGGTGGAAAGTGCTATTTTGTACAGTTCTTGCAACATGATTTTGTTGTTGTTTTCACTTGACTATATATAGAGCAGGCAACCACAGGACGAAGAGTCGGCTAGGCAATGGGGATATTAAAGGGTCATGATGCCAGGCAGGGAACTAGGAACCTTATGACTGAAGGTCTGTGAGTGGTCAATATCCAGTGATCCGAAATAGCTCCGACATAAACTGTGAATGTGGGTTGAGATATCATGTTGAATTCCATCTGTTATCCATATTATATGCCCAGCAGGATTTTCTTTACAGGTCTACATTCTTCTCTAGATATCGAAACTGGATCTTCATGCATTTCCTTACCAGGACTCGACCACTACTGCACTATTGAGGGACATGGAAACCTTGATCTCAGGAGTACCTTTCTGTGCTTTTGTCTATTCATTTCCTGACTATAGCTCTGTGCACATTGATACCAACCAGGAACTTATTTTAAATGAGGAATTCGGTCACTCATCAACTCACTCTGACCCAGGATCTAAGTTCAGCTCAACTGTGCACCTTATAAACGGTGCTGACATTTTGTTTGCTTTTTGTCTTAGCCATCTCCAAATGGGTAGGATGTAACAATTCAAAAAGGGAGTCGCAGAACCAGACTCAGAGATCGGGGAGGGGGAATTACATTCCTACCTCCTTTATTTTTTATTTTTTTGTCTCCATTTTTTGGGAGGGGGGGGGGGAGTTACCATTGACCTTTGAAACCTTCAGCCCCCCCCCCACACACACCACACACACACACACACACACACACACACACACACACACACACACACACGTAAACACCCTGAGGATGAGCAGGGAGGTGTCACCTGCCTGGGATGAGCCACTTGCAACCATCGACAAAGTATGCCTATACTATAGGCCCCTATACAATCATGTCGATGTAGTATGTTTATGAAGATTGATATTGAAGTATCTGGTAATTAATGCACACACCGAGATGATTTTAAATGTTCTCAATAACTTTCGAGGCAGTCACACATTTTTGTCAAACAAATAATGACAATGATCTATGGTAATAACACAAACAACAATGATAATTGGAACTACTGAACATGTAGATGGAAATCAAACCAATCAGAAGAAAACTTTGTTGTCATGTGACGAGTCGAGCTTTGGGAAAGTTTGTATAGTCTTTATTCATCATTTGATATACAAAGGGGGGTAATTCGTTAGATATGGCCTCATTCACATGCTGTGGGATACTGCATGATTATACATTATATCCACAGTTAACAATGTACTATCTTCTACACTGTATTAATAGACTCCTCAAAAAGAGTCCTACAATTCGAATTAATGTATCGGGTTTCTCTTAAAACTATATCATTTCAATCAAATGAGACATCATAAAAGAAAGCCTGTTTAACGTTCTTTACAATGACAACTCACTTGCTTACGTCATACATTCCTGGAATGCACAGTACGACTGAGTATATGAGGAAAGGTCAAATGTGCCAAAATGTTGCAAAATAGAGAAAAAGTGTTATGTCAAACAGTATAATTCCCATTTGCTTTGTTGTTTCAGTGAAGGAATGTGCTCGAAAAGAATGCATTGCGAGATTATCATTAGATTCCAGACCTCATCCATGAATCAAAAACTGCAGAAGTATCTGCAGATTGAAATGAAACGTAAAGGCTGACCAAATAGCAATCTATTGTTTAGGAAATGAGAGTTTTTAGGGTGCTCTCATTTCAGCATTGCTTAATCCAGTGGCCTTTTTTTTTCTTAAAACACTGTACATTATCAATAGCGGAATTGTTGCGACTTTTCACTTTTGATCTGTCGCCATACTCAGCTGCTTTGCACATTCCAAGAACACCCAATGATAGCAACTGAGGTGTCATTTTAAAGATAATTAACCAGGCTTTCTTATGATGTCATATTTCAATTCATTTCATTTCATTTCATTTATTTCATTCTTTCCTTCTTTTTCGGCAAACATAACACGAATATAACATAGGCGTGTATTCGACCTTTTACATGGTAGGTAATTGTTAACAAATACGAAATTATACATGCAAAATACAAAGTTATGTCTGGAGAAGAAAAACAAGAAAGAACTGAGAGGTTCACTGAAAATTCAGCATGCTGGTAAGTTGTGAACCACTCGAAGGATTCTTGTGAATATATTTGTTTACAAAGACAGGACAGAACAAGACAGTAGAAACACGGCATTGCATGACATTACAGTTGGGTATACCATGACAGTAATAAAACACACAAGAATAATGGAAAGAAAGGAGAGAAAGAAAAGGAAATGAAAGGAAAGGCCAACACGCTGAACATCGGGATCAGAAGAGGGAATTGAAGTGCTTCAGAGTTCGAGCAGCCAAGCAAAGTTTGTACCAATAAGATAATGTAAAAAATACACAATGATGAAATCAATGATTGATGAAATCAATGATGGACGATGAACCCTCAGGCTGTAAAAGACCAGGTAAGTAATAAATTATATATAATTATCTTAGTATGAATTCAACAAAAAAAAAGTTTTAACTTAAGCTTCAACGATATTCAATGAAGATAATGCCAGGATAAGAGAATTTAGTATGATCAAATTTTAATTACAGAACTTATAGTGAGGGGTTACTACAGCATTTCGCATATGCCTCAAACTGATTTCAGAGAGAGAGAGAGAGAGAGAGAGAGAGAGAGGGAGCTAGCCGTATAAACTGACTTCCTTGTGACCACTTTAGTTCCTGGCCCTGTTGTTATTTGAGAGGGTATTTCTTTCTCATGTGGCTGTTTGTGATAACACGCTACACACACACACACACGCACACACGCAGTAGATGCTTTAATAGATGCTTGAAACAAAGTATCCATAAAGGCCTCAAAATAAAAGTGTAGTTAGAGGTGCCGCAGGCTCTTTGTCCCTTCAGACCTTCCACAAAGGCTCCAGAACTAAGCACATGCCTTGTAGACTTAACAAATTCCTCATGCTCTATAAAGCTGAAACTACAGGAATACCATTATTGTGCAATCCTGTCTATGAGACTATAATTATGTGACCCTGCATCACAAAACTAAACAAAAAGTCGCCAGACACAGATTTTAAGTGAAGGGCAGATTCTCAAAAGAGCAGCAAGCTGTACAGTACTGGTTGAGGTGGGGATTCATGTTTTGAACATTTCTATAAGTGAGATAATGAGATACCTCTTATGAATATGAAAGAACATGTAATTGTACGAAGGATTCAACATTTATTTGATGAAAATTGGTTTTCAAATGGCTGAAATATCAAAAAAAATGATAACAATAAAAGGCGGCAGGCCACACCTTTTATCAGGATCTCTTTGTTTCACGTTGTTTTTGGATATCTCAGCCATTTCAAAACCGAGATTCATGAAATGAACTTTTGATACCCCCTTAGAATTGAATGCTCTTTGACATCTCATAGAGTGGTTTCTGGTAAATATCTCATAAAACGTTAAAAGCTAGATCCTCACCTCAGCCAGAACTGTACACACCCTTGAAAATGATACTTCAACTGATATGGACTCTCCTAACCTTTCTAAATATTGGAAAGAAAGCATAAATTCTGGAAAACTGTGAACCGACAAAAGAGGCTCTGAAGCACAGGGCCTATTCAAACGCTTAGTCTTCACCAAACCGTGCTAGCTGTGCGATGAATAGGACAAAAACAGGGTGTTAACCACCTGAACAATGAAGAGATTATCAGAATAGGCTGAAATTAGAGATACTCTATCAACATATTTTGTCCGTGATTAACGCCAACTTTCAAGGCAGTATTGTTATCCCTTCAAAAGTTACTAGACCTGAAAGTGGAGAGAGTGCAAAGGGTTATAAAGAAATGAAAAGGGACCTCAAAAACATACCTGATCTCACTACTCAACAACAAAAAAGGTTGTAGAAAAACTGCTAAAAATGCTCTTTTCCATTCATTTCATGAACCCAAATTAAAGAATACTGTAGAAGAAGGGTTGTCCTTTTAGAAAATATGAAAAATCCAAAATTGGATTGGTTGACCAGTTTCACCTTTTTTGAGTCCTCGCGTAAATTCAAAGGGTTCGACCTTTTTGTTCGTATTGTGATGCACGGTAACATATTGATAGCACGACAATCCACATACTTGATTGAAAAAAAAAATAAATATTGAGCG
Organism: Diadema antillarum; assembly: GCF_040938485.1. Classification (NCBI taxonomy): domain Eukaryota; kingdom Metazoa; phylum Echinodermata; class Echinoidea; order Diadematoida; family Diadematidae; genus Diadema; species Diadema antillarum. Next base: position 84,547 of record NW_027272572.1, on the reverse strand, counting down.
ATATCATGGTACACTTCCAGTCTTAAAAAAATATTGGAAAAGTGTTTATTGAGAAAAGAGGCTCTTAATGTATACTGTATACGGCCTATTCAAGTGCTCAATCTTACCATGCCATGCTGGCTGTGCAATTAATGGGACAAAAACAGGATAATTTTTACAATACAATGCACCACTAACAATGAAGGGATTAGGATTATCAGATTAGAGTGAAATTCCTTATGTGCCATGGTGGAAACCCTTTGTGTGTGAGCCACATAATTCTAAGACACCAAGGAATGTTAGTCATGCTCTGAGAAAACATTCTGTTTTTCAAATCCGTGTTGGGCTTTCGAAAGCCTTTTAAACAGGGGAAAGTTGATGAACGCAGCCCGAGTTGGACATGCGCACGTGGCACATAAAGAGTTTTAAAAAATGAACAGGGGAATCTATAAGACACACCTAGTCACATTATTATATCCATAAGAGTGCAAAAACTGCTAAAAGTACTGCACAATTTCTTGTTTGTTTTATGATCCCAAGCTTTAGTATAATGTAGAAGAAGACTTGCTCTTTCAGAGAGTGTGAAAAACTCAAGATTGGCTGGGTTTACCCATTTCACCCATTTTCAGGTAGACCTCACACAAAATTAGTGCCTGCGACTTTTTGTTGTTGTTTTTTGTGAGGCACAGTCACATATGGCCATTTTTACAATCAGTGGTGTAAAACACAGTGTTGGCAATAATTGGTGTATAACTTTCTTATACACTGACAGATATGCATTATTTTTTCTCATAAACTAACCACCCACAGTGTCTACCTTGGGTACCTTAATGAACTTTCCTCTCTTTTTCTTTCAGATGTGGCAGGCACTTACATGCTTGAAATCCAACACTTTTGCTGTACTCACTCTGACATAGTATTTTTGTCAGAGCTAGCATATCAAATTGTTTATTCCTTTTCATTATTTTTGTTGCTGTTGTGATAGACAGGTATCCAACATTAAGAACTATTATGTTTACCAGGTTCTGTTTTGTCTTCTTTAAATACTGAAATTGTCCAAACTTTATGTTTCGGAGGTGACATTTTCCGTTAACAATTAACCCCTCTCTTGAGTTAGCTCTTGTTCACAATTATAAAATTCAACTTTGCTAATTTCCATCAAAACAGAATAGTAATCAATCTGACTTAACTTCGATCCAAAGATTATTTAATTCAAATAACTTATAATTTTTTGGTGAGCGTTTATAAATTTATGTAACTTTTCCGTTAACATTTCTGTCACCTCCGAGACAACAGATTTATGTATTTAATTTTTTTATTCTTGATATCAGTTATACATTACATTTGCAAAAATGTAACATATCCCGTCACATTATCTCTGAAGGAAGGTAGTAGAAATATAGCCTCTTGTTTTCATTTCGGAGCAGTTTACAATTTTCCGTTAACACTTGTCACCTCCGAAACAATTGTCACCTCCGAAACAACAAGCATATTATATGTATTTGATAATTTCTCGAAGACAAAGCAATTTTGTTTGATTCTGTCCAATTGACAGGAATCTCTTTTGGATGACAATAGTAATATGGCAACAGGAAGTGAGAATCTTTTAGGGATTAATAAAAGATCCAATAAAAACTAAAAATTACTGTTTCGGAGGTGACAAAACACTGTTAACAAGATTTTTTGTTCATTTCTGTTGACGAGAAACCATATCATGTACACCAATGGTTTCATTTATTTTAGTAACATAAGTCTCAAAGTGGAGAAATCAACTACCACACTCTCACTCTTTTTTTTATTACTAGACTGTAAGTTTTAGGGCAAATTTTCATTTTTTCACTTTTTTAAAACAATGAGAATGCACAAAATACACCCATCTGTTGTAGTATTGTAATCAAGATCATTTCTCCTGCTTTAGTTAAGTAAACATTTAGATGCTTTCATCTTAGAAGCTTGATTTCCAACAAGCAATTTAGTTTTGAAGATTTACCAATCACAGCTTTCCATGTAGGTTGCTTTTTCATGTGTTTCGGAGGTGACATTGTTTGTTAACACCATATTGGTATGTGATAGTGAAAGGCAAGACTTTAGTTCCTTTTCACTATTTATTAACATTTTCTAATACATTTAATATCTACAAAATCATCACAGCAGAAGTGACTTTTGTATACATAGCTCACCAGAATTCCCTTGATACCAAAGTGATACATGTGGCAGTTCATGCATGCCCTAGTCCACAATCTTAAAAAAAAAAGAATGTAAAAAAAAAAAATCATCAAATAATCAAACTCCACAAAAAGGCCACATGCCTATAGCTGGTGCACAACTTGTTCTTGAATTCTTAGTTGTTGTTTTTCTGTGTACAATGTGGTAATCATAAACAAAATTATGTGATTTTTTTTAATACAATGACAATGATTATTACATTTTCCAAGTTAAACAATCGTTTATGACATTGTATTTTTTAAGATTATTGAAGTTATGTGACAACTAAAGTGAACAGAGGAACAAGTCCCCAGGACTGGAAAGGGAAAGATAAAAAAACAAGATTTGTAGATCTATTTCAGTATAATTTTGATGAGATGTTTACCTTGTTTTGTTATTATGTTTTATCTTAGAATTTGGCTTTAAGTACTGGAATTTCAAGGAAAAGAAAATGGTTTCTTAAACGACAAGTCCACTTTCATATACATGTGGATTGAGTGAATGCAACATTAGTAAAACATATCATTGAAAGTTTGGGGGGAATTGGACAATCCATTCAAAAGTTATGGGTTTTTAAGTATTTGCGCAATCACTGCTGGATGAGACGACTACGGCAGTGTATGATGTCACAGGCATACAACGATATAAGGAAAATATAAGTGAATTTCACAAAACTTTACTTTTTGAAAAAAATGCAAATTTCTTCAACTTGCTACTGATGTATTTTAGGGCAATATTATTCACCCTGCCTTCCAAAAGAGAGAAGCCATGTGTTCTTTTGTTATGCAAGAAAAGTGAAAATACAGTATGTTGAATTTTCTTGATACTTTCTCTATATTCTTGTACACATGTGACATCACAAGCTATAGAAGTCTTCTCATTCAGCTTTGACCGAGCAAAAACTTTAAAAATCCATAACTCTGGAACGCATTGCCTTACTTTCCTCAAACTCTCACTGATGTGTTTTACTAATATTGCTATATTTACTCAACCCTCATGTCTATTGAGGCGAACTTGTCCTTTTCCAGTTTCGGTCCCTTACAGGTTTATTGGAGACCAGTTTGTGTCCGGGACCTTCTGTGAAGTTGATGGGGAAAATTACTGAACAAAAACAAATTTTCCCCTCAAGTTCACAGAAAAGCATTATGCTGCTCTCTTCAGCTGGGAAACACAAACTGTTGTCTTAACCAAACTGTAAAAACCTGTTAAAGATTAGTATGAATTACAATCTCAAACAAAATATGAGCTGGTATCCATTATCATGAAAGAGAATAACCAAACAAAATAACAAGTAAGAACTGAAAGAAAGAGCTTATATTTGAAAATTAAAGCCATGAGGAAAGACATGAATGTTGACTAAATAGTTAACACCTGAGAAGTTGGGTTGTCTCTGTGTTGTGTCACCTCAAAAACAATAAAAGGGTTTTTATTATCTTATACTTTTTACTCTCAAAAGTGACTGTTAAATATGCATGATTTGCAGGTAATTTTCAATCAATTCAAAATGATATGTAAAATATATTTTAGTAATGTCAACAGTTTAAATGAATCTGGTGTATAGAAAATTTATCCCAGATGAACCAAACACCTCTCACCAGTATTATAACATTTGTATGGTGGCTATCAAGGATGATGAAGAATTCATGAACATCCCTGAATTAATCTATTTATAAAACTATGTGCAAACAAAAACGTACACAAGTCAAATAAGAATTTTTGCTTTTGGTATTCATACCGTATGTCCCCGCCAAAAAATTACAGTGGTACCCTCCGCAACGATAAATTTAAAGATAATGAATCAATCTAAAATACAATGTGAGGGATTGAAACTATAACTCATTGCCCACACCTTACAGAAAACCCCATTCAATTTGCTTCAGAGGTCAAAGAGAATTGAGGATTTTTGTAGAGCATGTGAGGAATCCCTTCCCTCCAAGTTCTGCATGTGTTTACACATTAATATGCAGTTCCAAGAGCATCCAAGTGCTGAACTTGGAAGAATCAGACTCCTGACATCCTTTATAACAATCCACATTTCTTTGAGATCACTTAACCAAATTGACTGGGGCTTTCTGCAAAATAGAGCTAAGATGTTATAATTTAAGACCCCAAAGTAGAATTTAGCTGATTTAATCATATTGGGTGCTATCAATGCAAAAGTCTAATTGTAAATTTTTTTGAGGGGACATACTATATGAATACATGAACACAATGTTAACATTGAATGTCACCTCCGAAACAAAGTTATTCTTCCCTGGTGTTGTGGAATAAAATATTCTGAGAGTAAAGAAACACAAGGAAAAGTAGAAATTACGCGGTGCGTAACATATGTCCCCGCCGGAAGTAGCATTTTGTAACAAAATGTGCAATATAGGTAAAAAATCAAGGTCAAAGGTCAAAGAAGTCAAAGGTCAAAATTCTGTGTAGAAGTTTTGAAGCCCTCACCTAGTGCCATCACATAAAGCAAATGGAATCGAAATTGGGTTAGAAATGGCGAAGGAGTAGCATTTTGTAGCCAATGTACAATATAGGTCAAAAATCAAGGTCAAAGGTCAAAGAAGACAAAGGTCAAAATTCTGTGTAGAAGTTTTGAAGCCCTCACCTAGTGCTATCACATAAAGCAAACGGAATCGAAATCGGGTTAGAAATGGCGAAGGAGTAGCATTCTGTAGCAAAATGCACAATATAGGTCAAAAATCAAGGTCAAAGGTCAAAGAAGTCAAAGGTCAAAATTCTGTGTAGAAGTTTTGAAGCCCTCAACTAGTGCCATCATATAAAGCAAACGGAATCGAAATCGGGTTAAAAATGGCGAAGGAGTAGCATTTCGTAGCAAAATGTACAATATAGGTCAAAAATCAAGGTCAAAGGTCAAAGAAGTCAAAGGTCAAAATTCTGTGTAGAAGTTTTGAAGCCCTCACCTAGTGCCATCACATAAAGCAAACGGAATCGAAATCGGGTTAGAAATGGCGAAGGAGTAGCATTTTGTAGCAAAATGTACAATATAGGTCAAAAAATCAAGGTCAAAGGTCAAAGAAGTCAAAGGTCAAAATTCTGTGTAGAAGTTTTGAAGCCCTCACCTAGTGTCATCACATAAAGCAAACGGAATCGAAATCGGGTCAGAAATGGCGAAGGAGTAGCATTTTGTAGCAAAATGTACAATATAGGTCAAAGGTCAAGGTCAAAGGTCACGACTGAAATTCTGTGTAGAAGTTTCAAAGCTCCCATGTAGTGCTATCATATAAAGCAAAGAGAATCAAAATTGGCTCATAAATGACAGAGAAGTAGCAAATTGAAGATTTTGATCACACACGGACGCACACACGGACACACGGAACGACGGACACACGGACACACACACGTACGGAGCCCGTTTCATAGTCCCCTGCTCGAACTCGTTCGGCGGGGACAATTACTGAAATGATCTTACACCCTCATTTCAATTTAAGGTAGAAAATGGAATGCCATGTTTCTTCAGGTTACAATATCTAGCTTATGTCCGTCATATTCTTACTGTAAATTAATATTTTAACACAATGTTAACATTGAATGTCACCTCCGAAACGAAGTGATTCTTCCCTGGTGTTGTGGAATAGAATGTTCCGAGAGCAAAGAAACATTACTAAAATGATCTCGCACCCTCATCTCAAGTTAAGGTAGAAAATGGAATGCCATGTTTCTTCAGATTACAATATTTAGCTTACCTCCTTCGTCCAAATGGAAGGCAAACTACATGTACCGGTAACCATGCTAATTAATGAATTGTAAAAAAACACTTGTTCTGTGTGGTTTATCTGCTTGAAACAGGAGTTAATTTCTTGTTCTCGAGTTATGATTATTAAAAACATTGATAAAAAGAAGAAGTTTTTGTGTTATTGTCACTTATTCTAAAAAAAAAGTGAGTGTTGATATTAATGTCACCTCCGAAACATTCTAATATGTTAACTGTCACCTCCGAAACATCCATGTGTGAAAAATCCAAGTTTTAAAGAAATGATTGGAATTTCATTTAACCTACATAGGAAGGTAGCCTTTCTTAAAGACTTGTTATAGTAAGAGTTTGACCTGGCCTGCCCTCCAATAAATAGTTAAAATCTTAAAAATTAAATGTCAATTGGTATTTTTAGCAAAAATTTATAAATCTCATGTATTTCTTTTTAATTCACTTTATATTCAACCCCCAAATAGTTTTGATTCTCAAACTATATATTGTTGTTAACCATATAAACTTTGCATGGTGAAGTTTGACTACAGAGTTTTGTCAACATGGTGCAATTCATGAAAGCAAAATTTTGCTTAAATTTACTTCAGATGCCAGGGTTTTCCTTAAATTACACCAATAACCCTTCAGCTTTAAGGTCTGAAATGTTATTTTTTCAAAAATTTGAATACTTTCCAACAGGAATCAAACAGAATAATGAAAAAATATTTTGTTTGAAATTTTGACCCTCCGAGTACAAGAGTTACACCACTGATCGTAAAAAAGGCCATATACATGACACTCAATCACTGTCCAAGCAAGATCTTATTAATGAGGGATAACTACCAATAATGCATGCACACAGTCACACACTCCTACCCAGAAGATAAACCAGCAGACTACACAACTCTGAACTAGTGTAATAATCATGTGTTTATCACATAAAACGTTTAATTTCATTCATGAAATTGCAGTCGGTACAGCAAAACTGATGTTCACACAAGTTACATTTTCATTGACATTGCCTTGTACAGTATAAGTTCAACTATTCCCAACAAGACAAGCAAGGCGACTGTGTTTCCCAAGGTACATTATATTTACCACTCATTGGCCTTTTGCAAATATTATGAGAAAAGTCAACGTTGAAATGTATACAATACCAGGTAATCCAGGGTGGTCCACAACTTGAAATTTGAGCATGTTGCAAGCTCAGAATCTGAGAATACTGCAGAAGCACGGAGCGCACGTCACAAGCATGCACATTTTAGTATGCAATATTGTATCTCTCATTTTACTGCTTACATTCAGTGTTCTCTCTCATGTTTTGGACACTAAAATCTATGTACCACATAATTTGATATTTCTTATGCTTTGCACGTTTTTCACATGTTTGAATACATTTTATTTTGCGTTTGTTGTAAATTCTTGAGCATGTTGCTGGCTTTTGAGGATGTTGCACAAGAATTTGAGCATGTTGCAACAACATGCTGAAACCCCTCGTGGACCACCCTGTAATCAAATATCTAATCAACAGTGCAAGTTCTACCATATGATATTCTGATACTTAAAACAATGAGTCTGTTACTGCATATTGTACAAACAATACTATGACAGAAGTGATTGTGTGTGTGTGTGTGTGTGTGTGTGTGTGTGTGTGTGTGTGTGTGTACCTGTTGCATGGCTGTTATTGAAGTAGGATTTCATAAAAGACCAGCAAGCCTATATAACTACACAATGACCCGAGTTATGTGCTGGGTCATGACTGAGATGTGGCCCTAGTACAGTGTAGGCCCAGGAAAGTATACACAAGGAGCATACACAAACAAAAGAGATGAATCAAGTCCAACCTGAGAATCTCATTCAACAGCACTGCTGAAATAATGTTTGTTTGTTTGTTGTTTGGTTGTTTTTTGATTTTTTGTGTGTTTTTGGTGGGGGAGGGTCTGTTTTTCTCAGAAAAATTTTACAGAGAAGCAATAAGATTAACTGTGAATAGCACCATGTAGCCCAAAACCCATACCGTGTACAATGTATCTGATTTCAAATTCTAAGTAAAAGTGGTGTGGTACACCAAGTCACAACTGTCTGGCTCTGAAATCTTCTGTTAACAGCTTGATAATTTACTAATTATATCACAGTCTACTGATACTCAGTTTTCCATGTGGCTCACAATGGTCTGCAATGCAAGTAAAAATCCAGTTGAAGAACAAAGAACTCCCTGTAAAATTTGACACATTGATGCCACTTGTTAAACCTGGAAGAGTCCTTGTGCCTACAGGTGGTTAAAAAAAAAAAAAAAAAATATTAGTCTGTGTTTTGGGGAGAGTGTGAGAATACAAACATTTGTCTGTATCATTCCCTTTTTTGACAGGGTCATCCCACAAGACTGACACCCACGAGTCATACAGCCCACAAGTCCTAAAGCCCAGGAGTCTCACACTAGGCAAATAAAGCCCATGTGACTGACACTGGGTAAAAACAGCCCACGAGTTCAATAGATACAACATGGGGTTTAATGTGTCGGGTCTCATGGGCCTTGTTTGCTTTAGTGTCAAACTCATGAGCTGTATGGCTGGTGGGCTGTATAACTTGTAAGCTGTATGACTCGTGGGTGTCAGTCTCATGACGTGCACCTGTTTTAACAGCTACTGATTGTGATACATGTATCTTTAAAGCAAACATCGTATAACCACAACTTCACAGTCATGATGTGATACACCTGTGTACGTGCATCAATTGTGGCAAATTGTAATACAAAGCAAACCATTATGCAGCATGCCATTAAAGTGAGCACATTACGAGGCAACATTAAAGAAATGACTAGCCATAAACCAATTAAATCACTATTAACAATACATTGCACTTAAATCATGGGATGAAACATGTAGGACAGAAGGCTTGAAAAGATGTCTAAATTGTCCCATCAGGCTCCTATGCTGCTGAATCTATGCAAACATGACAACAGGGGATTGTCAATATCTCAATAACTAACTCAGCAAACATGACAACAGGGGATTGTCAATATCTCAATAACATAACTCCTGTATCTGAAGTACATGTATGTGTATACACTGCATTCTACAGTGACAGCCAAAATGTTCCTGTTAAATATGTTTCAATGTACAGATATTTTCAGTTTGCAAAAACTATGAACAAGTAAAAAATCTGCTTGCCAAACTTTAATAGCCTTAACCATGCTTAAAATTTGGTATCTGTTTCATTACTGCTGTCTTTCCTGTCATAACCAACTTTTCACTAACACTAGTCCTGAAAGCCAAAGGATCATATCAGAATTTTAAAATTCTCACATCCCTTGCACAGGCAATTTCACTGTCTTTAAAAATTAGCATAAAGTTTTAAGAAGGCAACAAACAACTTTTTTTCATCCCATTCAATCAGAAGTATTATAGATATTACAAGATATTAACACAATACTGCATGTTACATGCAGACATTCACTCAAATGCAATTCCACGTTTTCAGAATGATCATTGACATCGGCACAAAAAAAAAGGATAAAAAAAAGAACTATTCACAAGAGCACAAAACAAAAAATGCATGCGACCAAAGAAGAAAGACACAGACTTTCTCTTCATTACAATCAAACCAACACAAGTTCTGAGAAGGATGCAATGTCCACTGCCAATTCCCAGGGTCGTCATATATGGCTATCGGGCCCAACCCTGCCATTGACTCGATGGTTTGAGAGTTGGCCGTCATGTTATCACTTCCCGGGGAAGATAGTGCACATTGCACACTGCTGATGAAACTGATGTCTGGCTGACAAAATATTTAGTGATTTCAGTGATCATAATTATTTTCACATAGAGTCTGCGTGAAAGGTCTCAAAATTTAAACCCGTACAAATCATCTGCTATGAATAAAGAATAAAGTACTTGATGACTAACTACTGCTTACACTTTATGGCAGTAAAATTCACAGATCAGGTACTACCGACTATTCTATTTCTGCAAATGTGGAGGTGGTGCTGATAAGTGGGCATATTTTTCAGGATAATTCAACTCAGCTGAAAACAGAAATCTATGCAGATACAGCTCAAGTGAAAAAAAAAAAAAATCACTGAAAATATTACAAAGGCACTTAGTGTGCATCAACTGAAAACCTGTGAGGGTCAACTCATGGGCGCCTCTCATCTGTGAACTTAGACCTTGGCATCGGGCTGGTCCCGCCACATGGGTGTGTGGTTTTAGAACGCGCCGTCATGGGCGTCGACCATTCACAGACACAGCTGGGGCCCATGGCCTGGCACTAGTGAGATTTATCAGCTGGCTTGCAGTCCACACGGCAGCCTGAGCAAGCTCAAGGCAGGGTTAGATCCAGGAATTCCGAAAAGGGGGGGGGGGGGGGGCTTTACAAAATTAAAGGGAGGCTGACACACCCTCATTTTTTTTTTCATTTCTATTGTTTTAACAAAAAATAAAGGGGGGCATGCCCGGTGCACCCCTGCCAGGATCCGCCAAAGCAAAGGGTCAAATTTTGGGAAAGAGAAATTGAATTGATGTGTCAGTTTGATCGGATATCAATATTCTTTTTGCAATTATTCACTCCCATGAAATTCCATAAACACTTAATTCTTAACCCTAAAAAGACTGGGCTATTTTTATGCCTCATAGGACTGGGGGGGGGGGGGGCCCCCCCCCCCCAAATCTTGGCCGTTAAACAAGGAAAATTGGCACGCGCGTCACCCACAAGGTAATCAACAAAACTGAATAGGTAATTATTTCTCAAATATTCAAAATTATTTTTTATCAATTAATTATACTAATTTATGCATAAATTTTTAAAAATGGCTGTAAATCTGTAACTAAAGGTCCAAAACAGCTAATTTTTGGTATAGGTACTCTGTGTAGGATTTTTATGTAATGTACATTAAAAAAAAAAACGGCAGTATCAAAAATTTTTCTCATGTATTTTATTGTTTTTGAAATTTCTTATGTATTTCGTTGTTTTTGACTTTTTGTTTTTTATTGTTTTTTCGATGGAAATCATCGGTGACACAATTTCAATCATATAGAACATGAAATTAATTGATTTAGATCAGTTAAAGTAAAAATAATGATACATTTATGAATTTTGATCAGAAACAGAATTTGCATTGGATTTGTACATGAAATCACATTTTTGAGCAATTTCTGGTCTGACATGCTCTGACAAAATCTTATGTAACTTCAGAACCGCGTACCCGGGTGCAGCAAATTTCATCTCAAAAGTTGCACAAGACTTAAAGGAAAATGTCATGAAATGTCGCAGCGCGAGATTTTTACATTCCAGATTTATCGTGAAAAATGTTGTGGGGGGGGGGGCCCAAAAAGCCTTCTTCCCCCCCCCCCCCCCCCCCCCCAGTCTTTGTAGGGTTAACGAAGGTTCCATTATGCAGCTTTTCCACTACAATTTCCCCTACTGGACAATCTCAAAACTTTATATTCATGGTGCTAATCTACAATAGGAGAATGGCTGTCCCAAAAGTGAAATAACAGTGAAATCCTTCAGGGTAAGGGTCTTTGGAACAGACTGTTTCCCTTCTTTTACATCACCATACATATGCTCTTTTACACAAGGGACATCATAACTACTCTTCCAAAGCAAAGCATCAAATTTTGTTATACTTTCACAAAAAATGGGGGGATATCAGACAAACATCAGACAGAGGATCACATTGCCATTCCTAACCAAAAGTAAAACAGCATTTGAGTAAAGCACCATGTGTAATGTGCGCCACACTTTTTTAAAAATGTCATACTTCTTGAATATTTCAAGCTGCCGTGTGGATGCCATCTATTTGACGTTAAATCCATTCTCTATGTTTACAAGAGCTTGTCGATGTCCTTCCGCGTGCTCTGAAAAAAAGAAAAGAACAAGAAAAGGAATTTTAAAAAGGCAAAGCAAAACATATGGTTGCGAGAAGATCAAAGGTGCTACAACAGAAAGTACTGATTTTTACTTATCAATTCTTACTTCTTAGCAGGGTGAAATTACATCAGCAAAGGCATACTGGCACCTACTATTAAAACTACCATCAAGAAAATAAATTCCTTCACATACACCAGACCATAATCTAACTTGCAGAAACATTCTCCAGACAAAGTGCAACAGAATGTTGTCTTTGAGAAGATCGACTGTCGTGATCTTCTGTATTATTCTGTTGGAACAGCTTGTGATTATAAATTCAAACTTAAAATAAAATTTGAATGATTCAGGGACAGGATAAAAAAATATGAACACGTATGACCAGTTTCTTGGACACACACATATACAACAGTGGCCCCCCTGCCCAGGCATCTACCCCTGCCACAGGGAAATTTACCCTTAACACATAATAATATGGATTCAATAAATGCAGAAATATCAGTAGAACACATAAGAGAGAATCAGAGATCATGTTCAAAACTTAAAAAGTGATATAGATTTTTGAAATGTTGATAACAACAATTCAACAACACGCATTTCCCATAGACACTTGCCCAAGTTTATTCAGGACTCGTCTTCAATGGGTTAATGTGGATGTGCCATAGCACAAACACAGCAAACTATACATAGACTTCATTTAAAGACATAATTTAATTTACACCATCTACAGTTATTGAGAAAAATAGCAATATCTCCTTATATTTCAAGTTTTATTGCAAAATTCTTATATGCTAGGATGTTTTGTGATACAGCAGACCTACACATATGCATCAAATGTGATATCTTGAACATTTTTCAAATCACTGTTCTCAAAGGAAACAGGACCTTTAACATTGATTCTACTCGTTCAAATTTTTACATTGGTTGTTTCTATCCCGAACACACATTTTAGAACTATTTTGAAGCACTAACAGTAACACTGGTTTTTCATTTCATCTGCAAATGGGAAATCATGTCTTTAAATGAAGTCTATGTATGGTTTGCTGTGTTTGTGCTATTGCTCATTCACATTAACCCGTTGAGGACGATTCCTGAATATACTTGGGCAAGTTGCGTGTTGTAGCAAAATCAGAATGTCAACGGGTTAAGGGGTTGCTTTTTCTCATGGCACAACATTCAATGATCAAGACACATGTTTACTCTTTGGAACTGACACATTAGGTGGGTCTTCAGACTGAAGGTTTAACTAGTGGGCCATTTTGCAGTTTTAGGAAAATAGCACGATGTGCATCTTCATCAGCACGAAAACAGCTCACTTGGGAAATTTGCCCATAGTTAATGCATGCGTACTTTGCATCATTACTCGACTCGCTTGCTCAGCACGCTGTGTGAATGATGGCATCAAAGAAAGTTTGGGCTTTATATAGAGATGTAACCTAGATAGTGCGCTAATTCACAAATTAGAGCTCTATTTTGCAAACTATATATAGATTTTGGGGGAAATTTTCCCAATCAAGTAAGATGCTACTTGCATCTTCATTGCACAAACAGCAGATTAATTTGACATCAGCCTAATTTCCCAACCATAAAATAGCATCCCATTTTGAAACTTTGACCAGATGAAGACAGGCCTATTGTCCTCTCTTGTCAAATACGTAGCTATGATACACAATTTACTCACCAAGGGTTCTGTGGTCGGACTGTATCTCTTCACTGGAATGCCATCCTTGTTCACCAAAAACTGGAGGAAAAAAAAGACACCCGAGGTTAAATATACAGAGGCTAGACATTCATAACTTACACAGATTCTTGATTGAAAAAAAACAACACTCAGTTTCTGAAAGCATAGAATATGCCTCATCTTACACTAATGAAATTTTGCCCTGAAATGAAATATGTTGATTTAACCCATGATGAACCATGAATCAAGTTTAGTGAATGGATATCCAAGACAGTAGGCCTACTTCTCAATTTCAAATTATGGAGAAACTTCGTACTTCAACATGATGCTTTACTCTCTGAATTTTTTCAGAACCTTGTTATTAAATTAAATCAAAAACGTTATGATATTAGAGTCAAGTCTCATTCAAAAGAAACTACATCTCATATAATTCTTGCTCTCACAGGATCAGCTACTAATGCTATAGCTAGTGTAGCCTGCTGCCTGGGCAGTATTTTTCATAGCAATAACGCCCTCTGTAGCTCAATAACAGAAAGGGAAGCTTTATAAATACCGCCCAGTATATTTTGGATGATTTGCATCAAGATCCCAACGCAGATAATATGCATGTGTGGTTACTGATAAGTTCAAAGGGAACATTTCCCCATTGGCTCTCTGAAGCGCCTGTCAACAGTACCAAGCGTGACCTTCTGCACGTAAAAGCATGAAGATCTAGACATAAGTTATATTTTGGATCCTACGTATGTTACTGACAGACCAGTGGGTGGGGACAATGAACCTCATTAAAAAAACCAGCGCAGGGAAACTCACTGCCAAAGTTGTCTTGTCCTATCTTTTTGTTGGCTTATATGGATAGTGAACACAAGAGGGCGACATAAAAGGCTGATACCGACACCAGAAAAAGGACAAGAGCCTTGTCTACAGCTAGCATGGCATTACATCTTGACTTTTGATCTCAAACCTTTTCTGAATTTGTGAAAGATCTTTATTGAAGTTAAAACAAATCTAATGCAAGATTATTCAAATTACACAGGCACCTCGATCTTCTTATACTCACCTTGGTGAAATTCCACTTGATGCGGCTAAATTGGAAAATAAATAACCAAGACAGAAAAAAGGTTTTAATTCAACGTAATGTCACATTCACATCTTGGGACATGCTACAGTAGAGTCATTTTAGTCAGTACGTATCTATCTGCCTATATTATTTACATAGCATAAAGGTGGGGATGGACACACCCTTTTATCACCAGCAAAAATTACTACCGGTATACATATATATCAATGTCACTGGCAGTTTATTTATCCTACATGACATTTTCCTTGAACATGTACTTGCTTGGAAGATGCATGTGGCAACAATCACAAAATCTACTGTCAAGTTTTAAGCCCTAGAAAATAACACAGTAAATATCAAACGTCACAGAGTACTCTGATTAAAAAAAAATATACAGTATCAATAATTTCTGGAGCACAGCAACTAAACTATAAAGATGTGAGAAAGATGTGAGAATTTTGTTTTCTCGCAATTTGATTTAGCATCTACAAACCCTTAACCTTTGCCAGCAAAAATCATAATTGCTCAGATCAATGTTCAATATTACAAAACAATAATTAGCAATGCCACAGATTCAAGTTTATCCCTACAATTACATTTCTTATACCAAAGAATTTTATTCAAAGCTTGTGTGCTGGCTGGTGGAATACTTGTGAGACTAAGAAACAATAAAGAAGAACAAAAAGAACCATGCAAGCAAACAAAATTACTTCTGTATCATCTAACTCACATAGGTGGTTGCAACAAATATCTCTTTTATGAAATCATGTAAATCAAGTTATGGGTTTTTTTTTATCATTTCCAAGTTTGATTTTAAAAAATCTTGCTGTCTTCTTGTATGAAGAATCAATTTTGATGGAAAATAATTTCTACTAGGCAGTGGCTACAGAAAGAGTCAGATGTATTGTTTTTAGAGTCAATTCTCCAAAAGGAAAATAAATTTCTCCATGCCAGTGCCTATGCAAGGATTAAAGAAATGTGTTCTTTAGCTTATTAAAGGTATTGGGGAATACTCACTTGCCCAAAGTGCCCTTTTGCTTAATCTTCAGGTACTTGTAGAGAGGGTGTGCATTGTCTCCGTTGACATCGATCTTTGAGAAGAGGTCAAACTTAACATTGTACTTTCCGACAGCAAACTCTTTTATCTCTGGATTGGATTTAGGTTCCTGAGGAGAAAGTGAAAAAGAGAGGGAGATAGTGTGTGTGTATGATTTCTGAAAATTATATAAATTACTGTAAAAAGTGGAAATTTTCGGGGTGTTGAGAAATTTTCGCGCATTTGGCGCAACCAGAAACTAGTGCAAAAATAAAAGCACGCAAATATTTTTGCTTGCCATATTATGTTCCAGTAGTTGAGGACTTGATTCTACCGAATTAAAAACCTGTGAAACTTGTCTTACCCGGCCGAGAGCGAAAAATTAGCCACGCAAAAATATCCACTTTTGAAGTATACTAAACTAGAAATGTTGCTATGGCGACTGGTATGCCTCCACCTTAATGCATGGTTCTCCTAATAGGTCTACAGTACAATGTCTTGACAATGTGTGATGAGTTTCACATAATTGTCCACAAAATTCATATGGACAGACGGAAGGACGGACAACCCGAAAACATAATGCCTCCAGCGACACTTCGTAGCGGAGGCATAAAAAAGCAGAATAAATGTTCAACACACACTATCTTGTTTCCCTCATAACAGGTACAATACATAGTAACACCAACTGCGAAGATTTTTTTTTTGTTTTTTGGCAATATACCAAAGACAGCAAATTTCGTGAGACAAACATCCATAGAAGAACTTTTATACATGGGAAATCTATCTACGGAGCCCGGATACAATGAGGTTACAATTGTTGGGCCTAAACTAAATCTATAATGGGTTAAATGAGATATCTCAGCTACAGAGCACATCATTGCCGTTAGGTAGCCATGAGTCTTCACAGGTTACAGATTTAACCTATGGAATCTAAAAAGTTTCTTCTACTTCCAGATGAATTTCCGGCCCCAGAAACAGAAAAAAAATTTGAAGAATACAGTATGAGAGCATATATAACAAAGAAAAGCTTTGGTTGGTCCCAGTGAGCAAAATAATGCGTCGTGTCAAAATCAGAAAACTTATGCTGAATATAATCATATTCCATGTACAATGTACTTGTCTGCATTCTCCCTGCTTCCTTTTGTGACATTACATTATGAACAACCACATAAAAAAAAAAATGCAAAGAAATTTCAACAAAATTTCATTTCTCTTGAAAAGTAGACTTTTCCCTTGACTTTCTACTGACATATCATGTAAAGGGTAATATTATTTCCTTTGCTTTCTGAAAGAGGTAAGTCAAAGGTTCTTTTCTTACGGGAGAAAAGGAAAACTGTGTTGAATTTTCTTTTATTTTCTTTGCATCTTTCGTCATATGCGATGTCAAAAACTGTAGTAGTCATCTCATTCAGCAACACTTGTGCCAAATTTTTTGAGTGGATTGTTATATACTGTATGTAGTAATTGTTATTTTAATTCTAATTTGTATGGTATATTGATTCTGAGCAAAACAAGATATTACTCATCGAAAGCGTCACTCAGAAAGATTTTCTTGTTTTTCTTTATAAATGCAGTCAATTACGAAAATGATTAAAATACATCTTTGAAAATTCCTTTGTCCTGATACTGGTTCAACACTTGAACTTTACAATATACAATTACACAAGAGTTAGTTATTAATCAAATCAAAAGAAATTATGAGAGATTATGTCCTTTGTTTATCTTATCATGACATCAATCAGCCCAGGGTGGTGTTTCATAAAGCTGTTCGTAAAGTTACGAACAACTTACGAGCAACTGGTGATCAGTTCTTGTGCTGAATTGTGGAAATTCTGATACGTATAGCACATCAGAACTGATCACCAGTCGCTCGTAAGTTGTTCATAACTTTACGAACAGCTTTATGAAACAGGGCCCGGGCATATTTTGCATTGTTAATCTGAGAGAGATAACATACGCACCTGGCTCCCAAACTGGTTGCATGGGAACGCAAGAATCCTGAGGCCCTTTCCTTCATACTCCCCGTACAGCTCGGTGAGCTGCTTGTAGTTTTTGTCGGTTAGACCTCATTGAGACGCCACATTGACGATCATACACACAAAACCCCTGCCGAGTTGACAAGAAGATATTGACAAACATATACATGTACATAATATATGCCATGAGTTTGAGAAAGATTTGCCAACTATGATCTATGACTGAGGTATACTGCATCATGAACAACAACTCCTTCCCCCCCCCCCAAAAAAAAAAAAAGAAAGAAGGAAAAGTATTCTGATCTTGCCTTCATTTAGGGGGCATAACATAAGATTTTTCTTCCACATGTCTGCAATAATGGGGAGGGCCCTACATACTTTTTTATAATGCCTCTTGCCCTACAGTCAGTTTTACTTGCCCTAGGAAAGTGGGCACATTGGTTTGTAGCACCCTGGCGAGTCACTTCACATTGCTCTATTCAATGACTCCATTTATGGCCCAATCTATCTTGAAAACCAAGATGACATTGCAGAAACTCCAACTCTCCCGCTTTCCAAGGGAGATCTCCCGCCGAAAGCCCACTTTTGCAAAAATCTCCCGTCTTCCCACTTGAGATTTAATTTCTCCCGCCCTGGCTCTGTGTCTCCCATTTGAAATGATTTCTTACTTTTTGTCTTCGTATCTTGAAAAATAAGCCTTAGATAGCACGAGAGAGCATCAAGAACCCTAATCATTAGAGCTTCCAGGGCCCAAGCGGGCCCTGGACTCCGGCCGCAAGGATCTTTGCGCTCGTGATATGCGCTTCACACACATCAAGTTGGAGTCTCCCGTTTGCTAGGGGTTTCAGGTGGGAGAATCTCCAGATCAGAAGGTGCTTAAGGTTGGAGTCTCTGACATTGTAATTAACACATGTATGACTACATTCAAAACAGAGGAAAGAAGCACAGTAAACAATGATGATCCGATAACATTTGAACTGCCTGCAAGTGACTTTGGCCAATATGTTGAAGAGGTGCTCTTTTTCAGGAAGTTCTATACGCTTCCAATATAGAAAACAAAAAATACACTCATATCTAAAAAATGCTATATTCCTGAAACATTTCATTATATATTTTTGCAATGTATACTTACTTGTACTTCTCTAATGAAACATCTTGGCCATCAATGTCTTTTGCTGAAAACTCATAAATATTCTGGGCAGATTTCCACCAGTTTGGGTCAGACTGGGTGCCAGCAGCCTACATGAAAAGGGGGGGGGGGGGGGATAAAAAATGAACACAATAAATAATCAGTGTCTCACTCAGCTGGTTGTTTCTGATCCATTCTTATTCTCAGCCTGATTTCACACAAACTACCAAGCTTTCATACCGGTAATTCAATTATGAATTTATAGGCACTGAGTTTTAATACTTCATTGGCCTGGCTCAGGCTACAGCTGTACATTTACATACGTATTCTCTACTTCAATTGATATTACTGTCGACTGATTGTCTACTGCATACAGGTGCCCTTGTCATTGCTCATTACTACCTCTGATTTCATCACACACACACACACACACACACACACACACACACACACACACACACACACACACACACACACATTAAATGTGTTGCTTCTCAACAAATTTTCGGCACAATATGTTAGCACAATGTATACATTTGTACTGCAGAGTATTCGAATAGACCAGTTGCTCCAACAGAAAGCTGTATTTTCCAGCCATGCAGAAATCGGTATTTTTCTACAGGCAGCACCAACTGAAGCTCAATGTATGCAGAAAATCGAGTTCCGACAAGGAAATCTTCATGTACATATAGTCTCAGCGAGTGGAAAGAGAAGGAGTTATATCCAGATGAACAAGCGACAGACCTACAGAGCATTCTTAAAGAGAGATGAATAGGAGGTATTTCCATGGAGAAAATGACAAAGGGTGGGGGGGGGGGGGAAGGAGGAAGAGGACAATAGTGCAAACTTAGTGTAGTGAGGTACAGGTATACAGATGCCAAGATGAACATATACACAGTGATACACTGTAGGTCAATATCAAAGAAAGATGTGGAGGACAAATTTCTCATTTGCTCTTCATAGCAACGAGAGAAAGAGACACTGTGCACAGTTATATTTTATGTGTGGGTGTCCATCAATTTCCCCTTTTTTCTGTTTTCTTTACCTTTCTTTCACCTTTCTCTTGTCTTACAAGTTATTAAACCATAATATAGTGTTAAAGCACAAATGTTTCTGGGCTCAACATCTCTTAACTTTGCAGAACTTTAAATATTCCAGTCAAAGTGAAAACATGGACGATTACGAACATAGACCAGTTTACAGTAGCTCCTAAATATAAAGTTTATGTAAAAATTCCAATGGCTGCAGCATTATCTAATTAAATTTTCATAACAAAAGTTTTTATTTAATATGCTATGCTGATGCACAGCACACACTCTATTTGGTTCAGGGATGATATTGAGGTTTGTTGAAAAAAATGGAAATAATTGATACATGGAAAAAGCAAAATGTGTATAGACTTGAGAAAATAAATCTGAAATCAGATTTAAATCTACAGAATATCATGCCTGTTGATTGTACACATAAAGCATCAAGCACTATCTCAATTTCCAAACTACCATAGTTATGTGGTTTCTCAGCAACTGATGCATGTCGGGAAGAGAAATATGAACTGTAAGCTCTGGAAAAACATCTCAATTTTGAAGTAACAAAATTGCAGCCATGAAATAACAAAAAGGGAACAACTAGATGCAATCACTCTAGATGTCTCCAACAGACTCAGCACAGCACCGTCCCATGACTCTATCAATGTGCCACACACTGCTGCTGCTTGCACCTCAACAGTTTTTCAACAGTTTTGAGTTTCACATCTTTGGGGTGGTTTTTAAGAGGGCTTTTTTTTTTTGGGGGGGGGGGGGGGGGAGGAGACATTGAGCACGGAGTCTGTATAATTTATTCTATCACACTGGCAAAATTACCAGCAAAGTATGTC
This sequence comes from Diadema antillarum, assembly GCF_040938485.1. Classification (NCBI taxonomy): domain Eukaryota; kingdom Metazoa; phylum Echinodermata; class Echinoidea; order Diadematoida; family Diadematidae; genus Diadema; species Diadema antillarum. Next base: position 64,046 of record NW_027272572.1, on the reverse strand, counting down.
AAAGATTTGACTATGCATCAGCATATATTCAAAAAGATGACCGAAAGGTACAAACTGGCTCAAACTTTGGTCCCCGCCCCTGGGTCTACCATAATCTTGACGTCACATTCACTGTGATGTTGTCGTTGCTGCTGCTGCTACTGCTGCTGCTGTTGTTGCTGCTGCTGCTGTTGTTGTGGTGGTGGTGGGGGTTGTATTTCTTCTTAGATTCAGCGGTTCTTAGGTCCCAATTAAGGGGGTGTCGAGGGCTTGACACCAACATTTTCCTCAGGTCAGCCATGTAAGTGACTAAAATCTTAAATTCAAAATACAAAATTAAACTGCTTCATCAGGCCATCATGGGAAAGCCTTTTTGGAAATTTGGTGGCCCAGATAATTTTTTTTTTTTTTGTGTGTGACAACTGGCCACTGGGCCAACGCTAATGTTGAGTCCTGGGCCCCATTTCATAAAAGATGCTGGATGACAACTCTTGCTGGAATGGCAACTTCCAATAGCAACAGCCAATCAGGAAGCTGGATTCTTGTCGTTACCATGCCAATTGTCATTCCAGCAAGAGTTGTTATCATATCAACCTTTCATGAAATGGGGCCCTGGTGTCCCTTGAGAGTGAGGGCTGGATGTCCATTTGTATGAACCCTAAACCAGGGAGGTGGAAGAGAGATGTTCTCTCTTCTCTTTCACCTCCCTGGCTAAACTTATACATCTTATCACACTGGTATAAATACCTCCTGCCTAATGTAATAAAAAATGTTCACCATGTGTTGGAATGAAAAGATAAAATAAGATAATGAGGCTCTGATTTGGATCCACCCCCCCCCCCCCCCCCCCCCACACACACACACACACATGCAGGGCCCATCCCCCAGCTCTGCCATGAACAAATTTGAAACTGCAGCCACCACTCCACCACTCAAAGGCACATCTAAGCTTATCACTTCTGGTTCTAGAGAAGATGATTTGTGAGGATTCCTTAATTTCGGTGGCTTTTCATACCTTACATTTCCCCACATCCTTCAGAATATCTGTACAGAGTGACACTGTTGGGGCACAGGGTAACAAAAATAGCAAAGCTTTGCTTCACCTCTGTACTACTATGTGTTGACTAGCAAAGTCTATATAAAATACACTAATTGTACTGACAAGCCATGCTAAAGCAAACCATGTATAGATACTGTAAGACAAGAATAAATGATATATTCGCGACTTGAAAATTTCATGAATTGGAACCGACAACCTTTCTCGAGGCATGAAATTTTTGCAAATGGCCACTAGCATCAGATCATGCATATTGTGTAGGCAAGAACTTTCGCATGCATTTTAATTTCACGAATGTTGCTGCTCGCGAAATTCGCGAAATTGAAATGCACGCGAACATTCCTCATTTTACAGTATAGTGAAGTGGCATAGATGATCTAGGTCAAATTTGATTTCAATTGTGTGAATTAAGGAAATATGATTCTAGTTTGCTCAAATAAACCTTACCTTTCATTCCCCCTCCCCCCCCCCCCCCAAAAAAAAAAGACAGCAAATATCCCCAAGTTCTGTCATCAAATATATTTCAAAGTGCATTCACAAATTTCACAAATGAGTTCTTTTTGCAGTTGAAACGGTCTTTGGTCTCCTAAACTACACCTGTAATGCTTTAATATCTTTGTCCTTGAAAGATGTGAATGACAAGCCCTCTGATGAAAGAATACCATTGAAGTATTTACATACCTAGCAAAGAATAGAGAGGCCACAGGAAAAAAGAAAAAAAAAAAAAAAAAATGTAGGTGGGAGTTCATATATCAATAACTTGCACGATATGAAGCACACTGAAGTAATACCAGGAATGCAATGAAACCATTATCAGAGAACTTTTAAATTTCACACTAAGTACATTAAATGTTTAATTGTTTTCTCTAACTGTACATTACAAACTTTAATGTAAACTGTTTGCTACTGAATGGGATGACATAACACCTATTTGATAATTAGGGATATCATAGAATAGAGGAGTGCACTGAATGCAATGTACCCCATATTAAAATCAAACTGTTTTTTAAATATTTACCAAATGATTCAGCTATAAAATCCACTGTTAAAGAGCACATGTTTCAGCGAAGTTGAGGTGGGGGGGGGGGGGGGGGGGGGTAGATAAAAACAGCTTGAGGCAGCCAAAGGTTGGCAGGCAGGATGCTTTCACAATTTCATGAATTGAAGCACAAAATGCAAACAATATTTGCATCCCTATTTGCATCCCTTATTTCAAAACGGAGAATGGTTTGCTCATCTGTACTCACTTCATGGGCATCGGCCGTCTGTACGCACTGCGCTGTTGAACACATATCGACCCTTATCAATTAGGTCTCTCGTCCTTTATCAGTATTTCTCTCTACTAGCTAAATATTAGCACAGGCTATGCCAATCAGCTCTAGTATTCATTGTGTGGTATGACTGAAAACACACAACAGGCACGAGGAAATCTAGTGGCTTCGCAAAACACAGTACTCCAGGGAAGAAATCTTGACCTGCACAGCAATGGTCAACGTCCACTCTACAAGATGGCCTCTACATGTACATTGGTCTCCACACACACCAATCAAATGATTGTATTTGTGCTATATCCTTGATTTTTTTTTCCTTTTTGCCACTATCATCAGAGTAGAGGCAGATATTTCACTTCAGACAGTATTTAATCCACCTTGTAGGGTTGCTCTGCCAGCAGAAAGGACTTTAAGACATGACTCCACACACTAACACTATGGAAATCAATACTCCTGCGAGATGTCCGTGGTCATACAGCTTAGATGTAAAACATTTAAAAAACTATAATATCTGAAGACTGGATCATCTTTCATCCTTCCCAACAGTTACACAATCCTTATATAGGCGTGAGAAACTATACTCCAGTCAAATTCTATGGCTCAACACACACAACAGAAGATTACCAGGTTCGTAACACACTGAGCTTGTATTCTATTGTCAGTGATATATTATTTTAAGGAGCTTGCAAAACTGTAGTCTGGAATGACAGACATCTTGTTTTCAAAGCAAAGCAAGAAGCGAAAAGGAAACAATATTTTTTGCTGATGCACCACATAATTTTGCACTTGCGTTAAATCTATTCACTCATGTACAGTAATAAGCAGTCTTCTAATATATCTTCTGATTTTTTATGTCCTCTGTTGTTGTTGTTGCTGCAGTCCAATGCCTTTCACACCTACAAAGAGAAATTTGGATGGACAAGATGGCATACGAACCGATACATTAAACAAGGTTTCAAGACAGTCCCCTTTGAACAGAAAATCATGACACTATGACACTCATAGCTATCAATATTTGATTATCAACGACAGCCCTGCCTATGATCTGCAAAAATTATTATGAAACAGGCTTTGAAGGTCTGCATTATAAGACTACATGACTGTAAGTTCCATCCATTCAAAACAGCATGTAAGGAGCGCACTCTAAGGTGTACAAATGGGCCTGGGCTATTGTATTCTCTCATCTATTATTGACCATCTTTGGCTCCTAGAGCTCTTTCAAACCAAATACCGTAACCCTTGGCTAATAGAATTCTTTGTTAAGACTGGTGGGAAATTTTGGACTTGAACAAGTATTTAACTTTAATAGTACAGGTAACATAAAAAAGGTCAAGTCTACCTACTACATTCCTTCATTATAACTGCAATTATCATACTACATATATGTATGCCTGCAAGGACAGATGTTGAGCAGACCCTACACCACAAACACCCAGCACACACACAAACACAAACAATATGAAAAAAAAGTGCTCAATATCCTGTGAGTTCTGTGTAATTTGAGACATTTGGGCCAAACCAAAAATGATCAGGTTGGCTCTTACATTGTATTTGTGTCCATGCTGTGTTCCCACAATTCCGCAGGCTTCATGATACAGTGTAGAGGTTGGTTTTGATGACATGCAGTAACAGTTACCATCTGCCACAGAGCTAGCATCACCAAATTATGTAATATTTCTAATTTGTATAGAGTAACTGCGTCAGTAAGCGGCCGTGCAGCCGTTCGCGGCAGTGTACAACATACACGGTAATATACCGCTAAACACAGCATTGCACTGTTACATGCACACTACACACTAACACACTAGCAATCAACAAAAACCAACCGATAAAAAGGGCACAATCTCTGACAAAAGTGAAATTTTCTCACCTAAATGACAACATATCGCATCCAAAATAAAATTTTCGGTACTTCTTAACATAACAATTAAGAAATATTAAATGGTCCAAGAAACTTGATTTTTTTGTCCTTTTCCCGACGCTCATGGATTTTGAAAACATATCCTCACATAAAATAGAACTTTTGCGAGCTGATGTGGGCCGCCATTTTTGTTCGGAAAGTGGATGTTACCATCGAAAAAATTCAGAAAAACATGAGAAAGACATCAACAACACTGCCAGAATTGCGATCTTGTTTGCGGCCAATGCATGTGCGCCCGCTATTTTCACGTGCTTTCGCAATGGGAATTGGGGCTTACGCAATGTTCGCGAGACATGTGAAGGCGTTCAGCTATAAGGGCCATTCTCAGATTAAGTGTTCAGTTCCATGTGAGTAAAACCGAAAAATCAACCACAAAGTAATACATTCAAAGATGTGTTTTCGGAAACTTCAAAACCGGTCAAATACGAAACAAAAAGTGGAACATTCTAAATGATGGCCATTCATTGAGTAAAAATGAATTGAAATAGAGCATCATATATGATTTTTGATCACCAATCAGATACGTTACCGCAAATTTTACATGTTGTAATGGACTCCGAACTCTTAATTAAATTTATTGTTTTGATCCAATTTCTGTTCAGGAAAAGACATCTGTCCCCCTAAAGATATTGGGGTTTTTCAAGAGGTAAAGATGTTGTCATCCCTTGCTAATTGGTAGAAATTATTTCTGTGTGGTAGGTTGAAATATGCTTTTTGCTGAAATGAAATATAACCTTAAGATTCACTTTGTATTTTTAGCAAATTTCGCTTACAAATAAAGTTTCGAATCCCACAAATCATGCAAAGGGAACGATTCGATCTGGAATTTCCACAGGAAACAAATATGAATTGCTTTCCTGGGGAAATAACTATTGAAAAACATCGAATCACCTTTGGTAACGTATCTGGTAAAATATAAGTAATAATTTTAGTTGTGTATGAATTAATAAATATCACCTGTTTAATTATTTACCTCATGAATTGATGTAAAAATGAACGATGTAGGCCCAAATTAACCATTTTAAACATTGTACGTAATATTTAAACTATGAAATGTAGTGGAAAAGAGCCCTAAATGTGAAAGCTAAGTTCTTCATTCACAGAATATTCTCATCTTACGTCTGAATGTATTTATCCATCTGACTATAAATATTCATTAAGTTTTGATGGATAATGCAAACAAAGTTTAAAAAATATATTTTTGCAGGCACTTAGAAGGAAGTAGGTACAGTTTCTATGAACTCGATATGCTAACCAGTTGTTTGACCTATGGTAACGTATTTGGCTCATCCCTTTTAATGAAAATGAATAAATAATTGTTCAACTTATCAATGAATCTTGAGTAGTTCTTCATATGTTGAAAAACACTAGAATAAATATGCAACAGAACATTGAAACTTTTCTCGGAAGCGTTTCATAAACTACTTTTTACTCTTTCAAAGTTTGGTAACGTATCTGGCGTACCGTAAATGAATCTGTCGGTGAAGTTACAGAGCAATTTCTACTGAACATTCTTCATTTGAACATAACTTAAATCATTTATGGAAGCGTCATTCTATGCAGAATTGTTTTATGAGCACTTTGTTTTACATAACATTCTTTGTCACCGTGGGTGCCCTGAATTATACGTAACGTATCTGCTAAATATGAAAAGCAAAAAACTGATATGCTGAATCTTAGCTTCGTCTTGTAAAATAATCGTTCAAAGTTGTTGCATAGAATATGAAAGTGGCTGGGTTTTATAGAATAGAACTTTGGAGTTTATGAGCACACAACGATTTGTTTGTAAAAACATTTACAATTTCTTTTCAGTATTTTGATTATGTGGTAACGTATCTGTCGGAAAACTTGGTATTAAGTTGTGAGACACTGACGCAGAAAGAAAAACCATGTGGAAGTGTTGCTCTTTTTCACCTCTCTGTCCTTTTGGTGTAAGAATATAATCCTGAGGTTCAACAAAACGAAGCATGTAATTTGTAGGGATGAATTTTGACCAGATTTGATCCAAAGAAAGCACAAGACCAATGCGCAAAATTCGGTCACGTATCTGGGGTAGTGGTAACGTATATGGTCGATCATATTATTATGAGAGCGATATCTACCAAATATTTCTCACTTGTACTAAACTTTAATGTTGAATCGATGCGTCATTCCGAGGAGTAATGTATAATATACAATTTGTCTGACATTGCAATATCTGTCGCAGTGGGTGGCGTGAAAAGTATGTAACGTATCTGTCCAAATAAAAGTGTAGAAAACCGATATTTCAAACATTGTACCGTATTCTCAATAAAGAGCTGTTGCACAAAAAATCTAAGTACTTGCAATGTATGAAGTATATCCTCAGGGTTTTATATACACAGGGTCATTGCATAGTCTTGTTATTTTCGCAATGCTGTAACACTAAAGAAACTGGTAACGTATCTGGCGGTGAACTTGGCGACAGGTTTCAAAAGGCTATAAAAAAGAAGTCAATAAAAATTTTGGAACTTTTTGAGTATTGTGATTAGCACATATGATATGCTCATCGTCCATGAAAATGATATTTGGAAAGTGTGTTTGTGGATGGAGAGAAGCAATAAAACATAATTCTGAAATAGCCGGCGACATTGCGTTTTGGGGGTCTTAACGAAGTTTAACAGCAAAATTTTATACAAAAAGGCAGACAACCGCATTTGATCGTGTTTATTTCTAACAAATAAAGTCCTCGTGATATATTATAAACATTTAAATAGTATCTAATAGGTTTCAGGGAACCGCAAACTGTCATGGAATGTCGGCGACACCAAAATTCCGTATTTGAACGCTTTTACTGAGAATGGGCCTAAAGATTGCGGAGCACACGCGTATTGCATAGGGGTTGTACATCGTGCCGCAAGCAGAAATACTACGTCGCATACCGCCCTTATCGGCAAAAATTGTGCCAGGTTTTGCCCTAATAAATCATGAAAACTGCGTTGGTCAATGGTAAATTTCTTTTATGAAAACAATTGCATTAATGAATAATCTTGTTCATGATATATGAAATGGTTGAAAATAATTTGCCTGATTTGTTTACAAGTTGGAAAAACCCTTAACAATGCTTAAACTGCCGCAAACGGGATATTTTACTCTAGACCCATACTGATTATACATATATCATGACCGTAACACCAAGTAACACCACAGGCAGAGACTCCAAACTTCCAAGCTTCTCTTAAACAGGAAATTCTCTTGTGTGGACCTCCTGGCAAATGGGAGACTCTGAACCTACAAGCATCTATTACGTAAAAAAGCAAACAGACAAAAATGAATGAATAAATATAAATTTGAAAAATGGGAGATTTTTAGAAGACGGCTTGAAAGTTGGAGAGTTGGGGTCTCTCCATTAGGTCTAGTCCACAGGTAAGATGTCTAGTGAATCCCATCCCATATCTGGAGATCACCATTTATAAAGCTGTGATCATGGTATAAAAGCACAATTACAATTGTAAAAGCACTCTGAGAGTGCTGACCTCCACCAAGCAGCTCATTTCAACTCATACCCACAGGCTGATATTAAAATCATCCGACTTCCCACTATAGATGCCTTATGTTTATGTCATCAGCTTCAAGCTGCGCAGCGCCTCATCCAAGCAGAACACAAGCTTTAGAGTGCATCCCATATGCAAACCTGTAATATGTAACGGTTACAGCTTGAACTCCTAAGTTCAGTGACCCTACATGTATCTGCAAAAAGATCTATAAAAAGTCTTTTAAAAATCTGAAAAATTACCCAGCTCACTACTAAAATTCAATCACCTGTTCCTTCTGACATTATCATCTTTACCTGCAAGTTTCATTAACTTACATCTGTTCACAGCTTTTTGAGTTAGTTTGCAAGCAGACAAACGAGCAAACCAACGCGCATGAAAACATGATTCCTTCCTTGGCACTAATGGCAGAGGTAATTACTGACAATACACTAGATGTATTGTAGATCTTGTTTACATAAATATTCATACGTTTATCTGTAAAATTTACTTGTTCAGGACAAATTCTGCTGGACCTTGGACAGGTGTTTAAAAAAGAATTAAAGTCGATATCAGAAGTTAAGATCTCTACCGATTTTCTGAAGATGTTGACCACCTTACTACGATTTCTTCGTAAGACAAAGATTATTCCTATGACAATAGGAATAATCTTTTGTCTTACGAAGAAATCGTAGTAACATTTTTATTTTCATTTGGAAGTTTAATAGAGCACTATTGAAGACACACACATCATACCATACTTTTTTAAGATAGACCTAGATTCTTTGTATAGAAACACGGGCCCCATTCAGTTGGTTTCTGTTAACATTGGGGGGGGGGGGTTCACGAAGAACTTAATCAAACTCAGATTTTAAGTTCAACTTAAAATTATGGTTGGCTGTGTGTGACTTCAATTAATATTCTAACTTTCATGAAAGAATGAAAATTTTGGAGATTTTTTCATACAGGCATTAATCAACTACAAGTATATAAAGTAAGGGACAACAGGGTTTTTCCGTCAGTTTTGATAACAAGTTGAAGTGGATCACGAAAACCATTAGGTAAAACTGAAAAGAGAAACCAGCTCGGCATGATACCATAATTTTAAGTCAACCTTAACTATTAAGTTCGACTTATTGTAGGCCTAAATTCTTCATGAAACACCCCCTGCCCTGGTCCTGTGCAACCTTGAACCTGGCAGTAGTATCAGCATGAGAAGATGACTGATAATGAGATCTGATCAAATTAGATATTCTGGATCAATTTATGTATCCTCTCATGACAGGTCAAAAGAGCTTTAAGTGTATCATTTTCAACTTTTTCTGAATGTTGGTATGTTTGACATTCTATGATAGACAACTGAGACCTTCTATAGTATGGCCTACTAGATTATCCATTGGAAAATGTCACTTCTTGTAACAACATTTTCCAAATAGTTTTGAAATAATATCACAAAGCAATTATGAAATCACAAAGGAATTGTGACATCGCACGATTCTTCATATCACTTTGAGAAATATCACAATTTAATACATTTCAGTTCGGGAAACCCACTCACAAGGGGGGCCCCTCCTTATAAGTAACCCGTCCCCCTTATAAGTAACCCCGTCCCCCTTATAAGTAACCCCCGGGGCACCCCTTATAAGGAGTCTCCACGCTTTTTTGCAATGCAACGCGAAAATGAAAGGACTGCGGCAATTCGCTTGATTATGTCCATAAAGCTTCACAAGTTTCCTAGTTACTCACGAAATTTGAGCAAAATCGGTTTGAGGCATCATATCTAAAATCATGGATTTAAATGCGATGTCAAACGACCCATGCGAATGCTGAAATGCGAGCGATTACTGGCGTGAGTGTCGCCAGGCGCGGCGGCGCGGCAATGCTTGAGTGCGGACGTGGCGACTGAGTACGGAGACTCTCTCGTACTCAGTCGCCACGTCTGCACTCAAGCATTGCCGCGCCGCCGCGCCTGGCGACACTCACGCCAGTAATCGCTCGCATTTCAGCATTCGCATGGGTCGTTGGACATCGCATTTAAATCCATGATTTTAGATATGATGCCTCAAACCGATTTTGCTCAAATTTCGTGAGTAACTAGGAAACTTGTGAAGCTTTATGGACATAATCAAGCGAATTGCCGCAGTCCTTTCATTTTCGCGTTGCATTGCAAAAAAGCGTGGAGACTCCTTATAAGGGGTGCCCCGGGGGTTACTTATAAGGGGGACGGGGTTACTTATAAGGGGGACGGGTTACTTATAAGGAGGGGCCCCCCTTGTGAGTGGGTTTCCCGAACTGATTTATGCAGTGTTTAATTGTGATATTAAACACACTGCTTCATACGGTCACTTTGTGAAATATACTACGACTACTACTAATAATAATGATAATGATAATAGTGGCTACTTGTATAGCGCACAGGTCCACCTTTCAGAGCGCATTTCATGGAACTTCAAAAAATGAAAATATAACAGAGGAATTGTGACGTCAGGCGCTGACTAAAAAAGATTGATCCGTATCTTGTCCTCGAGGATGTTCCGCAGAGACTACGCCTGGCTTCACAGAATCCTCTTCTCTAAAGAGGTCTGTAAAAGTAAAAAAGGGGAAAAATGATTGAAAAACTCCTCTGGAGTTTTTTTAGATGGATTTTTCTGTTTACATCGGTACATGACACGCTGCTCCATCATCAGTCACTTTGCTTTGTCTTTGTGAAATATAACACAGCGACACTGCACCCTGCTTCCTACGGCTGCTGATCCCTCCACGCAGCATCCACTAACACTACACAACCGCTTGTCTCATTTCCCCCTTTTTTGTATTAATTTCTAATTCAAAAAATAAAAGAAATTGGCATTGTAGCGAAATGCACTTGTAGGTCCCCACTCCATTCACCGCCATTCATTTCGTCATAGCCGGAGACTTCTTTCAACCTCCATAGACTTTGCACATAGTGGAGACGCACACGCAGAACGAGACTGGTCGAGAGGTAACCGCAGCAGCGACCCCACCACTTTACAGCGCACCGCGCCAGGGTTAGTCGAGAGGGGACCAATATCACAATTTGGCCTAGAAATTATAAATTGGCTTAGACAATGTGCCTCCATGTATCACAGTTTCTAGTTAAATTTGAATACTGTATGGCCTACTAGTACAACATTACTAGATTGATAGGCCTAACAACCGTTTTTAGAGTCTAGATCTAGGGCCTATAAACATCTAGACCTATTATATTGGATTCACTATGACCAGTGCCTCCAACAGTCCAGGGTGGTATTAACGATTAAAGTGGGCATGATGGTGGGTGGGTGGGTGCTATTTCTTGCACCCGTCTCAGTGTAGTGTCTACTAATGCTAGTGATTTTATAGGCCCTATAAACAAAACAAGTTTACGTTAAATTTAGATTTCTTAATTTTACATCTAGGCATATAGAAAACTAGTGTCTATTTTCTAAAGTTTATGTCTTGTTGAAGTTCCTCTCGAAACTCTGCCCATCCCAAAACCTGAATCTCAAGGCCTCAAGCACTCAACATTTCTAGAATTCTAGGTCCTACTTGTTGTAGTCACTACACAGACCATACTTCACTCAACTAGGTCTAACTTTAGTCCATAGTACTCTACTGTACATAGATCTAGTCATAGTGCTAAAGCCGAAGGCAAAGCAAAGTAGAAATTCTACCTGTAGCCTACAGTGTAGGCCTAGGCCCTAATTTAAACTTAATTTAGGCCTAACAGACAAAGTCGAAACAGACAGTTAAATTAGCTCTAGTCTATGCCTCTACTAGTCTTGGCTAGTCTAGTTTTCATACAATAATTCCTGTTCTGCTTTACCAATAGCCACGACGATGATAAGAGATAAATTCACTTCGTAATACAATTGTCACTTGCCACTAAAAGAGAATAAAATAGAGAGGGTACAGAACTTACCATACTTGCAAACCGAGTTTGTCCTAGAGAAGCAACACCACACGCTCCCAACACAGTACCAACACCACCTACAAAGTGGATTGGATCGACTGCGATGATGAATTTATGAAGGGCACGGAACATTTGGCTTGGGTAAATATTGGTAGCTGACCTGCACAATTCTGTGTACCACGCGAGCTACGAGCGAGGAGCCTGAATCACGGTGGGGTCACGGGAAGATGCGACTCGAACTCACCGCTTCAACTCGAAATCACAGTTCACCGTGGAATTAAATAGAAAAAAGTACGAGGATTCCGCTACACTTCGGGTCACGTGTCTTAAATCACGTGCCACTTTTTTAAATGATCGTTCATTTCAACAGCCACTTTACATAGCTTAGAATACATCTTTGTAATTGAAGGTAGCAACAATTATTATATGTGAACATCACTGATCATGGCGTTTGTAAAAAGCAAATACTCGTAATGTTTGAGACCTACGATCATCCGTCAAGTACCCCTGGGAATGGGGGGGGGGGTGCTGGGCAGTGGCGCCATGGCGGATCCAGGGGGAGTGCATCGGGCGCGCCTCCCCTTTATTTTTTGCTAAAACAAAAGAAATAAAAAGAGAAAATGGGGAGGGGGCGCGTGCGCCCCCTTTAATTTTGTTAAGGCCCCCTCTTTAATTCCTGGAGCCGCCCCTGCTGGGGATGCTACAGCACCCCTGACATTACAGAGTCGGGAGCCAGCGGGGGTCAGCCTAGCTGAAAAGGTTACCAATTTTCATGTGTATAGCAATTTAGTACGTATGCCCCTGAGTATGGAAATGCACGTCTGGCTGGTCATCGGTGGTGGGTGTGGCCAGGAGAGCCACAGAAAGGACCCCCCAAAATTAGGCTAGCCTAGCTGGAAAAGTAACCCCATGAAAACAACTGGAACTTGTTCGTTACACTTACAGGATAAATGAATGACCATTGCCAGACGTTTTAAGTGGTGGGGGGTAGCCGCCAGACGCTCTTAAAGGCCCAACTCCAGCTAGGCTAGCCTAGCTGAAAAAGTAACCTCATGAAAGCCACTGGAACTTGTTCGTTACACTTACAGGATAAATGAATGACCATTGCCAGACGTTTTAAGTGGTGGGGGGTAGCCGCCAGACGCCCTTAAAGACCCAAATTTTTCCAGCTAGGCTAGCCTAGCTGAAAAAGTAACCTCATGAAACCCACTGGAACTTGTTCGTTACACTTACAGGATAAATGAATGACCATTGCCAGACGTTTTAAGTGGTGGGGGGTAGCCGCCAGACGCCCTTAAAGACCAAACTTTTTCCAGCTAGGCTTGCCTAGCTGAACAAGTAACCTTGTGAAACCCACTGGAACTTGTTCTTTACACTTACAGGATATATGCATGACCGTTGCCAGACGTTTTAAATGGTGGTGGTGGTGGGGGGGGGGGGTAGCCGCCAGACGCCCTCAAAGACCCAATTTTACCAGCTAGACTAGCCTATATATAGCTGGAAAAATAACCTCCTGAAACCCACTGGAACTTGTTCTTGTGATACACTCAAAGGATAACTGAATGATTGTTGCCAGACAATAGCCGGCAGACGCCCCAAAGACCAAACTCTTACCAGCTAGGCTAGCCTAGCTGAAAATTAGGAAAGTAACCCCATGAAACCCACTGGAACTTGTTCTTACACTTACAGAATAAATGCATGACCGTTGCCAGACGCTTTAAGTGGTGGGGCGTAGCCCCCAGACGCTCTCAAAGACCCAATTTTACCAGCTATAAGGTTCACATATTTCAGAAATGATAGCAGTGTAATTCCATAACAATACCGCTTGCTTGCGAGTTCACCTGTCTATAATCTATGCATGCATTATTCTTTTGTTCTGCTTCCTTGAGCCCCAACTCATGCATTCTTATGGTGACTCTCCCATGTCATCATCCTTGTTCATTGCAATTTGTTCTATTTTTTGAAAATATTCTTATTCTTCATCCCAATTATCACAAATTCTGAAACTCTGTCCTCAGTATAACTAATTCATAGTTGTACAAATGTAAAAATCTGAGAATCACCCGGAGGTCTCCTTTAATGGGGGAGTTTCTTGAGCGCACAGGGAAACATGCTTTGAAATATCAATAGGGCAAGTGCTGAGACGAAATACTGTAGAAATATGAGAATATACAGTGCTGTGGTTTTGGTAGAAGAAATAGGGTATCTGTATTTGTCCTCAGTGATAACCAAAAAAACTTATTTGGAAAGAATAATAGACATCCAAAAAGAATTGCCCAATCAAACATGTCGGGATTTTTCTCAAACATCAGTGTTCTCATTTTCTTTGCAGTGTAAAACAAAAATAAAAAACGAAAAACAAAAAACAGGGCTGGGTACAGTATCCGGATGGAAATTGGTGGGATGGGCGTAAACCCGCGGGTATTATAACATACTGACGTGAAAAAAAAAAAAAAACAAGACCAGAAACTACTTTCTTTCTGTGCCCTGGGGAGAAATATTCATCAATTGCATTTTGGAAATGTTGAAAATCACAACTTTTGATGAAATTGCGTCCTACAGTATCTCTTCTTATACACTGCAAAAAGTCCGGTGTTAAATAGTGAACACCGAGCTGGTGTTAAATTTTCGGTGCTCATTTATGGTGTTAAATTAACACCTCCGGGTGTCATTTCCAAATTTTAAACTGCTTTTTGAAGAGTTTCTTAGTAACTGCAATTCTTGTTGATTTTTAATTTAAACAAGACGATCAAGAATTTTACATTAAGATACTAGATTTTTGAAAAAATGTGAAAATAAATTTACACCAAAGTAACACCAGCTGGTGTGGTCTCACCTTGAAGCTGGATGGGTGTTAAACCATTGATATTAACACCAACAAATATCAAATCAACACCATGTGGTGTCATTTTTTAATTAACACCAGTACAGTGTCAAAATAACACCAGGTACAGTGTCAAATTAACACCACGAAGTGTCAGGTGAACACTTTTCAACACCATCACAGTGCATTTTCAACACCTGTGGGTGTGGTCCTTTATTGAAGTTTGATCGGTGTTAGATTTAACACCCGTGGTGTTAAATCTAACACCGATGTTTTTACAGTGTATGAAGGCTTTTTTTCTAATTAAGTTTCTTTCCTCTATGACCATGATAAAACAAACCCCTGATGATTAAAACAAAAGACAATCAAAACTTGGCAAATGAACTCTTCGGACATTAGCAAAAGGGAATAAATTAACAGTTTTTGCAAACACTTTATACAATTGTCTAATACTCCATTAAGCTCATAAAAAATACAATTCTACTGCAACAAGAAATCCATTCAGTAAGACTCGTCCTCGGTATACAAAGCTTAAAATGCCAACTTTTTAAAAATAATGCCCCAGCTCTTAAATTTGCTTTAAAAAGGGGAAGT
The DNA here is from genome assembly GCF_040938485.1 of Diadema antillarum. NCBI lineage: Eukaryota > Metazoa > Echinodermata > Echinoidea > Diadematoida > Diadematidae > Diadema > Diadema antillarum. Next base: position 48,996 of record NW_027272572.1, on the reverse strand, counting down.
AAAGCTCAACACCTTTGGCCTATGACTTTTTAGGTACCGTATCACCTTACGGTTGAGGAGATGGGTAAAGAAAAATTATTAACGAAATAAAACTTATAGGAACATGCTTCACAATCTCATGACCTCACCGTTTTCTTCTCTTAAGAAAGAAACGAAATCTGAAAATTGTTCAAGAGTGTTTTTGAACATAGTACATTGCAAAAGCAGAAAAAAATCAGTGTTTTTAAGAAACATAACTCACAACAACAAGGAATTCCTGTCGTGTCTAGTATTGCACGTTTTTGGTTTGGAGGGTTTTGGATGCTAACATTTCAAAACAAGTTTATGCTCCGGCACTTCAATGAACTTAAATGTAAAGTAATGATCAACCTCTCTTGCCAATAAACTCAACATTTGCTGTTCTTCAGTAAAGCATATGACAGAAACATATGAGAAACATGTCTAAAATTCATATGAATAAGCTCACAGCAACAACAAAAATATTATGTTATCTATAAACTAATACTGCATGTACTTAGTTTCGAGGGATTAAGATGCAAAATGTTATGACAAAAGCCCCTACGTGGCTACCAGCAATTAAACATCCTTCAACTTCTTTAGCAAATGAGCTCATGTGTATCATCTTCTTGTTGAGAAGACGAAGATGAGTAATGATAAAATAACCAAACTATCAACTTTCCTTTACATGTTTTACATGACATCATTATTGCCTTCTCGTAACGAAATTGAAAAAACCAGAACATCTGAAATTGTTCAAAATCGCTTCTTGATAACGATGAAAGCAAAGGAAACTTAGTGTTTGTAACCACTATGACACGTGTCTACAGATCTGTCATGCTCATAAGAAACGTAACTCACAGGATCATAATTTTATACAGTAAGTACTTGGTTTGGAGGACATTTAGACGCCAACTTTTCAAGAACAATACACCAGCACTGACATTAACTGATGAAAAAAAAAGGAATGCTCAGCTTCTTTATCCAATTAGCTCATAGGTAATTCCGTGTAGTTGAAAAAAAACCGAGTACACATAAAAATATAGACTTCCCGTAACATGTATCACAGGTCATGATCTCCACATTTGCTCCTCTTAACTTAAAAGAAATAAATATATATTTAAATTTGTTTTAAATGACCTTTAAACAATATGAAGAAAAAAAATCTGTGTCTGCAAAGGCTTGACACGTGTCTAATACTGGGTCACGCTCATATTAAACGTAGCTCACAGGAACAAGGAATTCACGTGTGTATAAAATAATACTGCAGAGAGGGTGTAAAGTTGAACCCTTTATTGAGGGTGCGAAAATGTTCCCTTGGGTACATCTTTCCACCCACACTAAGTGGTGCTAGATTGCACCTCTTCTTGAGGGTGCATCTTTCCACCCACACTAAGTGGTGCTAAGTTGCACCTTTCTTGAGGGTGCGATCTTGCACCCTTTACCTTTCGGCGCACCTTTGCACCCCGTGTTTATAGCCTTTACATCTTGGTGCAACTTTACATCCTTTCGTGAGGGTGCAAAGAAACACCCAAAGTTCCAAGATTGTGCCTTGTTTTGAGGGTGCAATCTTGGAACTTTGGGTGCTACTTTGTACCCGCAAGAAAGGGTGAAAGTTACACCCTCGGGAGCAACTTTGCCCCCTTGAAAAAGGCGCCACCTCGTACCTTTAGGTGCAACTTTATACCCGAAGGATGCAAGAATGTACCCTCTCTTGAGGATGCAATCTTATGCCTTATTGGTATGATGTTGCACCTATGTGGTGCTTATTTGCTCCATGACTACTGCAAAATTGCTCCTCAAGGAGCAAGTCAGTGTCACTGCCTGCTCCTTTATAGGGGCAATATTGCCCATCATCTCATGGTGCAACTTAGCATCACATAATCGGGTACGATTTATTTCCTTAACTACTCTAAACCTTGAATAGTGCGAACTGATGTAAGCCTATTTGCTCAGTATATAACTTATGTTGTTGTTGCACTCTGCAAAGTAAATAGGATTAGTGTAACTTGGATCTTGTGAATCATGAAATGTGTGTGCGTGTGGAATTTGTGAGTTGTGAAAATGTTAATGTAAAAGTTAACTTAGTTGTGTTTGAATAATATACTGAAACCAAAAATTTACCCAATTACCTTTTCAATAAGGTGAGCACTATATCTATCAAATAGTTAACCTTCTCGGCAAGAGTATACATCTGCATGAAGGAAGAGGTGAAAATATGATATATGCAGTTGTCTGGATACGTTTTATTCAAAACGTTCTTGAATGCGTACTTATTCACATAATCTATAAGAATAACATATGCTTCTTACCAGTACTCAAAGCCTCTAAAACAAGAGCATGCTTCTGTACACTTCTAAAGTATACACCATTTCTTAAAAACAAAATGTAAGAGGATTTAAGAAGCTGTTTGTATGCATTCAAACGAATCCATATTTCTATCTAAAATCTAAAACGTGTCTTGTAAAAGGGGAATTCGTTTTATAATGACGATGCCAATTGTCTTAAAGTCCTTATCACGACATGTCTTGGAGTTCACGCTTATTGAAAACATGAGATTCTTGGCACGTAGATTACAACTATGGTTTAAAGAGTTAACTGAGATACGCATACCGTATACGGGCATTTCGATGAAAACATTTAAATACAAGGTACTGTAAATAATATGAAAATCAAACTTGATACCAGCCCTTATCGGCAACCAATAGAGACTATGGAGGACTGCAGTTATAATTGTGTTCAGATATTGTTTTGGGTGATACACGCATGCCGACTGATTTGGGATCAATTCGAGTCCCTCGAGCTGAGATTCCGGAACTGCAATGAGCAAACCATCATTATGCATAACAAAGTGACTGAGAATAATGCATGCACCAGTTTCTGTTTCGTTGTTCTATACACAGAAAGTTGTTTCGTTTTCCAATCCTGTGCAGGCACACAGAGATTTACAGAATTCAATCATCTTTGGCTATAACGCCATGGTCGCGTGCAAAATGAATGCAGCTTATCTAACTTAACCTGTAGTTACTGAATAGGGGACTACTGTATATTCAATTTATACATTATTAATCGGATGATAGAACCTGTCAAAGAGTAGACTGCGGATATCATATACCATTGTCAAATTCACTTTCTGTTCTATACATAGTATCAATGGAATGTTATGAACCACTTCAGCATTACCAATCATTATCATAATTTCCCTGAAACGGCTGCATTTGTATGAGCGGGAAGAGTTTGGCATCATACATAGCAAGAGTCGTGACTACAAAACTAAATACATGTATTATACAAGGTTTTAGGACACTTTGAATCATGCCCCCCCCCCCCAAAAAAAAAAAAAAACAACAACAACAGCAACAACAACAACTTAGTGAAATGTTGTACAATGTATGCCCTACTTCCATTAACCTATGATCTTTGACCTTTGAATACATGGCCCGCATTTTTTCAACGAATAGGCATTTGGATGCAACGTAGGTATTGTATAAAAGAAAGAATGTTTTAGGAAAATACATTTAACCACTTCAGAAATGATTATGGAACAAATACCAAAATATTGACACGTTCACTTCTTCCGTAATGACATGACAGAAAACTTTCCTCACCGAATCGTTCTGCCGTAATTCATGAGCAAGTCATGGATATATACTTAGTTCGATTAAAAGTATACATTGAGTCATTGCAAAAGCATCTAATGAAAAGTATGCTTCAGAACTGCATCATTGTCATTTATTCTATAACACTAATAATATAGAGCTATTGGTCCGCCATATTGCCTAACAGGTCGTTGTCCTCCTATCACTATACCACGTTTGTTTAGCAAATAAGGCACAGAATTTAATTTTGCACTTGTTGCCAAAGACTCTAATCTTCTTTACCGCTATTCTCAGACATGTATGCTGGTGCTGTATGAATTAGAAACGGAAGCTTACAATTAATATTCACCATCTAACAAGGCAAAAGCAAAGTGATGTCTCGTCCACGTATCGACTTTGTGATTACAGAGATTTTCAAATGGCATAGGCCTAGTTCATTGACTTTTTGACCTTTGACGTAGTCGGACTTCACCAATATTAACACTTGGCAGCAATCATTAGATGATCTGAGGAGTGAATTTGGTGGTCATAATAGCTCAAAAGTGTGGAAAGTTATTGAAAGAACACCAGAATACTATGTCGACAGTGTTTATCAGGTGAGATACAAACATAGAACAAGTTCCAGTGGTTTTCAGGAGGTTACTTTTCCAGCCAGGGCTATAGTCTAGCTGGTAAAATTGGGTCTTTGAGGGCATCTGGCGGCTACCCCCCCCCCCCCCCACTTCTTAAAACGTCTGGCAACGCGGCCATGCATATATCCTGTAAGTGTAAATAACAAGTTCCAGTGGGTTTCATTAGGTCATATTTTCAGCTAGGCTAGCCTGGCTGGAAAAAGTTGGGTCTTTAAGGGCGTCTGGCGGCTACCCCCCACCACTTAAAACGTCTGGCAATGGTCATTCATTTATCCTGTAAGTGTAACGAACAAGTTCCAGTGGGTTTCATTAGGTTACTTTTTCAGCTAGGCTAGCCTAGCTGGAAAAAGTTGGGTCTTTAAGGGCGTCTGGCGGCTACCCCCCCACCACTTAAAACGTCTGGCAATGGTCATTCATTTATCCTGTAAGTGTAACGAACAAGTTCCAGTGGGTTTCATGAGGTTACTTTTTCAGCTAGGCTAGCCTAGCTGGAAAAATTTGGGTCTTTAAGGGCGTCTGGCGGCTACCCCCCACCACTTAAAACGTCTGGCAATGGTCATTCATTTATCCTGTAAGTGTAACGAACAAGTTCCAGTGGTTTTCATGAGGTTACTTTTTCAGCTAGGCTAGCCTAGCTGGAGTGGGGCCTTTAAGAGCGTCTGGCGGCTACCCCCACCACTTAAAACGTCTGGCAATGGTCATTCATTTATCCTGTAAGTGTAACGAACAAGTTCCAGTGGTTTTCAGGAGGTTACTTTTCCAGCCAGGGCTATAGTCTAGCTGGTAAAATTGGGTCTTTGAGTAAGGGCGTCTGGCGGCTACCCCCCACCACTTAAAACGTCTGGCAATGGTCATTCATTTATCCTGTAAGTGTAACGAACAAGTTCCAGTGGGTTTCATTAGGTTACTTTTTCAGCTAGGCTAGCCTAGCTGGAAAAAGTTGGGTCTTTAAGGGCGTCTGGCGGCTACCCCCCCCCCCCCACCACTTAAAACGTCTGGCAATGGTCATTCATTTATCCTGTAAGTGTAACGAACAAGTTCCAGTGGGTTTCATGAGGTTACTTTTTCAGCTAGGCTAGCCTAGCTGGAAAAATTTGGGTCTTTAAGGGCGTCTGGCGGCTACCCCCCACCACTTAAAACGTCTGGCAATGGTCATTCATTTATCCTGTAAGTGTAACGAACAAGTTCCAGTGGTTTTCATGAGGTTACTTTTTCAGCTAGGCTAGCCTAGCTGGAGTGGGGCCTTTAAGAGCGTCTGGCGGCTACCCCCCACCACTTAAAACGTCTGGCAATGGTCATTCATTTATCCTGTAAGTGTAACGAACAAGTTCCAGTTGTTTTCATGGGGTTACTTTTCCAGCTAGGCTAGCCTAATTTTGAGGGGTCCTTTTTTTGGCCCTCCTGGCCACACCCACCACCGATGACCAGCCAGACGTGCATTTCCATACTCAGGGGCATATGTATTAAATTGCTGTATACGTAAAAATTGGTAACCTTTTCAGCTAGGCTGACCCCCGCTGGCTCCCGGACTATAGGGGGCATGATGTTGTGTATAATAGCACCCCCTGGCCCGGGCTGCATCATCCCCAACTTATTAGTATGCGTTCCAGTATCGGGTCTATCTCTATTTACTATGATGACGTGTGTTCAACTACGATATGCAATGTCTGAAAGAGATACGTCGGTTCAGTAAAAATTTAGCCTGTACATGACTTACGAAGAGGAAATCCGCCCTAAAAATGAATAAACTTCTAAAGAAGCAGAAAAATATTCCCTTATTAGGAACGATACAAAATGAAAAAACAACAACAACGGATTAGAAATATAAAGGATGATATGACATTTTGAAATTTCAAAAATTTTTCGGAAAACATTTCTTGACCCGTCCTTGATGAATATTCAAATCACCAAGTTGACGATGTTTACGCTCTCACAATTTCTTGTTAATTTCTTATATACAGATTTTACCACGAAAAAAACCCCCCCATATTTCTACCCACCAAAATAAAATGAACAAAAATATTTCCTCTGATATATCTTGGAATGGGAAGATTCATTTACTCGTATTATCATTATTAATAGCAATAATGATAATAATAATAATAATGATATCAATAATGATATTAACAATAATAATTATAATTATGATAATAACAAAAATAATAATAATAATAATAATAATAATAATAATGATAATAATACCGATAATAATAACCAATATCAATAGCGTCTTTCCTATACAGGCTCAAAGCGCTTCATCAACTCAAACAAAATACAAGAAATCAACAATATTAACTAATCAGAACAAAAGGGAGAATGAACAAAACAAAACAAATAAACACTGACTTTAACCTTGTCACATAATTAGCAGTGGAATTAAATATAAAGAGTTTTTTTTCCAACAGTTTCTTAATGATCTCTGTTAACTGCTGACTGCATATTTTTTTTTTTTGGGGGGGGGGGGGGGGGGGTGGGGGGACTGTTCCAGGATTGTGGTGCTGCAGTACTGATAGTTGGCATCGAGCGGTTACAGGGGATAGCGCGATAAGCTGTGGAGCGGCGCGTGGATGCGTAATGATAGAAAACGTCCAGAATCTGGACTACAGTACTGAAGGCGCGACGTCCGGCTGTTAGCTAAAAATATTAGCTGAAAATAACAAATTTTTCCGAATTTCATGTAATGACATACATAGATTGATGAAGAAAAATGAGGGTATGGCATCATCAACTCTCTCATTTGAATATCTATCTATACGACTGGTCAAGAAATATTTCCCGAAAAAAAAGAAAAAAAAAGTTAAATTCCAAATGTCATATCTATCCGATTTTTGTCATATTTTGTATTATTCTGTTGATACGGGATATTTTCTCTTTCTTTAGAAGTTTATTTATTTTTCGAGTGGATTTCTTTTTTAATGTCGAATACAAGAACGAGTGGCTATAAGACCATTATGTGTATGTGTGTGTGTGTGTGTGTGTGTGTGTGTGTGTGTGTGAGTGCTTGTTTGTATCATTGAATGAATGTTTATACCGGCGTGCACAATTCTCATTGATACACGCACAGTCTTATGTGTAATGTGCCTGTTATACTGAAGCAGCTCTGTAAAATGATGTGTTCTACACCTATATCATCCTAACAATTCCTAGCTATATGTAGGGAATATCCTGACCACGGGGCCGCGGAACGTTTTCAGGATGGGGGGGGGGGGGGGTGCTGCGGACCGGGGGGTCAAGGTCATGATATTTCCCGATTTTTAATCTCTTTTTTTTCTCTCTTTGCCGAGCCAATAAAAGAAATTGATATTTATGATATAACATAATAATTGTTTGATCATTCATCGTGGTATGGATGGCAAGGACATGGTTTAGGGTTATAGGGCACCCAGTCAGGATAGGCCCTATCTCATGAGGATATCTCGCTTAATTAGCCTCGGTGCTGCACCCCTGTCAGCATCAGCCAACCAGAGCTTTGTAAACAAATGTTTGTCTTTTTAGTTCACCTGAGCCAAAGGCTCAATGATGAGCTATAAGTATTGCAATCATTCTTCGTGCGGCGGCCGTCGTGCGTCGTGCGTCGTGCGTCGTCCGTCGTGCGTCGTCGGCGTCGTACGTCGATTGTGCATAAACTTTACATTTTCATCTTCTTCTTAATTTGGCAGGTATGATATAGCATGGCTAGGGGGATAGGATAGGCCTATCAATTTGTTCATATGGGCACTGTGCTCCTCCGGGGGGGGGGGGGGCGCCCGGGGGACACCACCCCCCCCCCCCCCAAGAATATTTAAAAATCATCTTCTCTCTATAGAACCAGAAGTGATATACCAGCTAGAAGAGTTAGTACATTGATGACTGTTTCAAATTGGTTCATGGCGGAAGCAGCGGAGTGCCCCTGTAGACTAAGAGCCCACTAATGTCAAAATCGACCACTAACTTGATGTCATAACAACCACTAATGTCATAACACGTCGACGACAAATGTCATAACAACCACTAATGTCATAACACGTCAACGACAATTGTCATAATGACCACTAATGTCAATTCAGTGGTCATTATGATATTTTGTCGTCGACGTGTTATGACATAATGTCATAACATATCGACGACAAAATTAATGTCATAATGACCACTAATGTCATAACACGTCGACGACAAATGCCAAATTTCCATTTTTACTGCAAATGTCATAACACGTCGACGAAAAAAAAAATGTCAAAATCGGATTAACCACAAATGTCATAACACGTCGACCACAAAAACAACATGTAATTTTGTTTGCCCTAATGCAAATTTTTATAGAATATTGTATGTACAAATTGTGTTTTTTTTAAATTGCATTTAATCATAATTCTTGCCCATCCCTTTGTCCCACCCCATTATGGTTGTTTTTGGTATGTCTTGCTTCCTTCCTTTTGGATGTTCTTTTCTAGTCCTTATTTATTGCAAATCCGGTTCTTTTTTATGTGACTCGTGATTTATAGTGTATAACGACATACAGTTGTAATATTGTATATTTGCTCATGGGATCAGCCTCGAAAGGCCAATGGCCTTCTGCTGATTTCCGCCACCATTTATTTTGATTGTTATGTCAATCTTGAACACACACTTTTTAACGTTTAACTGTGATTATGTACTATACCCGAAATAATTTTTGGTTTGTATATGTATTGATTGTTTGTATATTAATATTTATATGTTTTTTTAACTGAACTTGTGGAAATAAACTAAACTGAAACTGAACTGAAACTGTATTACACTTTTTCTTTGGAGGGCAGGGGTCCCGGAACTTTCTTTTTTTTCCAGGGTGAGGGTCAAGATCATGGTACCCCTTCCCTTCTTAGAATGGAAGAATCTAAGGACGGAACATTGGAAATCTCGAAATTCATGGGTGTTGTGATATTTTCCCAGCTTTTTTTTGGACATTATTTTTGTGACATTTGCAGCAAATTTGGAAAATGTAAACATTGTGGTCGACATGTTATGACATTTGTGGTTAATCCGATTTTGACATTTGTGGTTGACGCAATCGTGGATCGAGAGGGGGGCGCAGCCCCCCCCCCCTTTTTTTTTTAAAACAACAGAAATCAAATGAAAAAAAAAATGGGGGTGGATGCGGTAGATTTAATTTTGTAAAGGGCCTCCCCTTTACGGAATTCCTGGATCCGCCCCTGTAAGGCAAGCAATGAGTTTTTTACATTAGTGGTTGACGTAATCGCTGATCGAGAGGGACGCATCCCCCTCTGGTGCCCCCCCCCCCCTCTCTCTCTCTCTCTCTCTTTACAGCAGAAATAAAATGAAAAAAATGGGGGTGAGGTAGCTTTAATTTTGTAAAACTAGCGCCTCCCCTATACGGAATTCCTGGATCCCCTCTGTAATGCAAGCAAAGAGTTTTGACACTCGTGGTTGACACAATCGCGTATCGAGGGGGGGGGGGGGGGGGGGGGGCGCACCCCGCCCCCTCTTGTGCCCCCCCCCCCCCTCTCTATTTTTTTTTTTTGTTCAAACACCAGAAATAAAAAGAAAAAAATGGGGTAGGGTTTGATTTTATTTGATTTTATTTGATTTGTTTTATTTCCGCATTCAATCAGATACAATTTGAATACAAATTTCAAAAGCACAAAGACAAAGAATAGCAAGTGCAGTGAAATAAATCGATAACAGTACACAAATATTGAGCATTATGCATTCACAAAATACGAAATAAGATATACAGCATTTTTCAGTAAATAACAGAGATAATTGAATGCAGGATACCACTATCGTAAGCGATTAAGCTTGAAATGGATGGGGGCCTCATAAAAGGACTATCCAACGACACAACTCTCTTGGAGGAAAGTGATCAGGTGCATGGGTGCAATGCCGTTGCAGGTGTGAGTGCAAGATGCAGTTGAAGGAAGGAAATAGAGATTGAAAAACAAAAACAAAACAATCATTCACCAAAAATATTTGTTATCTTAATGAGTGGGGAGAATATGATTGTATCAAATACCGTTTTAGTGAAACTTTCAAAGAATGAATAAATAAATAAATTGCGGCAGCTTTAACTCTTTAGTGCCATGGTGGAAACCCCCTGTGTGCCACAACATCTACTGAGACACCAACATTGTCATGCTTTGGGAAAACATTTTGTTTTTCAAATCCATGTAACTTTTATAGATATCTGTTTAGCTGGACACGTAGTGAGCAAAATTCTAGAGGAAATGCCAAGCTTTGTTTTGATGTAGATTGTATGACAAATCTGTTATTGTTTTTCTTTCAAATGACCACGTACTACATTAATGTTAAAAGGCATGACTTTTGCAGAGAAAATAGTGACAGAAACTTAGAATTTACACACAAATTCAGTAAGGATCACCGCTTGCTAGTCAATCTCCACATACAATAAAATGGAAGCTATTATGTGAGAGGAACGAAATCACAAGAAAAGCTTTCGTTGTACTGTGGTATTTGGCGATTTATCGATCGGTTTGGGCGGGTTTGTGCGTTTGAGCGGAATATGCGAAGTTGGCACTCCGTCGACTGAGTCGGGCGTGCGAACGTGGCACATAAAGAGTTGATTTAAATACATAAATAATCTAATTTGAATAAATATCTTAATCAATTTAAATAAATAATAAAAAATTGAAAATAAATAAATTCAATTTAGATAAATACATAAGTAAATTGCCGCAGCTTTAATTTTGTAAAGGGCCTCCCCTTTACGGAATTCCTGGATCCGCCCCTGTAATGCAAGCAATGAGATTTTACATTTGTGGTTGACGCAATCATTGATCGAGAAGAGGGGGCGCATCCCTTTCTGGTGCCCCCCCCCCCATCTTTCTATTGTTTCTTTTTGTTAAACAAAAGAAATAAAAAGAAAAAACGGGGGGTGTGGTAGCCTTTAATTTTGTAAAGGCGCCTCCCTTTTACGGAATTCCTGGATCCGCCCTTTAATACAAGCAATGGGTTTCTGACATTATCTTGTGGTTGATCCAGTCGCGGATCTATATAAGGGGGCGCGGCGCCCCTTCCCCGTCTCTGTTTTTGTTAAAACAAAAGAAATAAAATAAATTTGAAATAAGAGGGGGTTGCGCCAGCCTTTGATTTTGTAAAAGGCACATCCCCTTTACGGAATTCCTGGATCCGCCCCTGTGACGCGTTATGACATTTGCAGTAAATTTGGAAATTTTGACATTGTAACAATACTGAGTACCATTGAATATACTGTGCAGCTGTATAATCGTGCATCTTAACCTGTTTCTACAGTGTGTATTATTATGTCGCGCAATATCGGCAGCCGTGCCCCGCCACTGAGGGCGCACCGCCCCTAGCATGATCAGAGCCTTCCATTACAATACAGTGTAATAGAATAATAAATATTGTACCAATATGAACACTTTCAGAAAGTGTTCATAATATTTGAATGGCTGATGGTTACTTTCTTTCTATACATTTTTTTTTTAAATCGGAAAAATAATGCCTTATACTTTGGTGAGTGCTCTATATATACGCCACTCTCGTATAAAGTCTATACGAAAGTTATGTTGTGTCGAAGTTTATCGTGCATTTGGCTGTCACTTTTATATATAATTATATATATGGGTAGATAGAAAGATAGATAGATAGATAGATAGATAGATAGATAGATAGATAGATAGATAGATAGATATACACACACACATATTTCTTGTCAACAATTCCAAGAGACATTTCAAAACTCCACTTTTTCACAGACACTCAGCATTCATTTCTTAAGACTCTTGTCGGAACAAGTCGGTACTGTAGTTTTCGACTGTCGCACACCGTCAGGACGATTGTGCTTGCTCCCGGGTACTTTCTTCTGCTGTTGATTGGCTATTGACAAACTTCGGGGTCGACTTCACACCAAATTGAAATTTCATATCGTATGGCCATACATATTGCGTCAATTTCGGGACAGTATATAATGATGCCACCCTTTACGCAGGTGTTACACTGTCCCGAAATTGAGCAAAGATGGACACACGATATAGGAAATTTAATTCAAGTTCGGCTCTGATCGTACAAACATCGGATCATTCTCAGGACATTTGAAGCCATCGTTTGTTTGGTGGTTGTTTTCTTTTATTTTTATACGATGTTGTGATACCCATGTACGTATGTGGATATAATATACCAACATATCACAATCATACTAAAAATGTTTATTAGTGAAAGTGTATTATGATTATTACCACTCGACGTGCATATTACTTCAGTTCAGTGTCATTTGCATTGATGTAAAATATACACTGAAAATTCATTCATAAAATCATATCACTCGATGATAATTACAATTTACACTTGTGTATAATCATTTCTTCTTCTTCTTTTTTTTTCAATTCAAATATATCAAAATTGAAGTCATGGCCAGGAAGATGTGAAATCACATTTCCCCAAACCGATACCAGACTAAGGGAGGTAATAGGGTCTATACGACTTTAACATTTCCCTTGCATTACAAGTACCTGGTAAACACTCCTAACAAGCTCATAGCCCCTACAACCGGCGCGCCGCGGCGTACCGTACCGAGGAGTTGGGGGGGGGGGGGGGGGGGGGGGGGGTGATCGGCGATAGTCGTCACGTATACAACTATATATTACAAGTACAAGCCCACGATACGGACATGCGCACGATGTGTACGTACAATACTGAAATTAAGTGGATTAAGTAAAATGGTAATATGGATAATCTTTCTGTATGGAACTTATAGACAGTTTATTATTTCCGTGGGATTTATTAATTTTCTTGAATTAAGTCATTTGAAGCAATCATTCCCAGGGGCATCGCGAACAATTTTCAATATGCAATGGGGGAGGGGGCTGAGGGGGAGGGGGCTGAGGGGGAGGGGGCTGAGGAGGGGGGGGGGGGTTGGGGTAGGGGGGAGGGCAAATCTATGTGCGAAGGACCGTTCCGGTCAAGCGATATTCTAGTTCTGGACCCTTTTTATCGATTCTTTTTTCGCCGACTATCCGCGTTAATCCGAGTGAGGGCGCGATCCCGAGAACTGCGCGACCGAGAAAAAAAATGTGAAATTGAATGAAAAAAGTTTGAAAATGAATGGGAAAACCTTTAATATAGTTTCACAATTTTTTACTTCAATTTCATCGCATGATGTCGGGAATAGGCCAATCTTGCTTTCAAATTCGTCTTTCGTCGTTCATTTTCAAATAAAGTCCATTCAATTTAGTCATTTACAGTTCAAATTCGTCAGTCTCACTCGCAGCACTCAAAACGGCAGGATCGATTTCGTCGTTTGTCAATCGTTTTCGTTAAATTTTCATTCATCCGGTGTGATTTTCCAGTCATTCATGTACTTTTTTTCTGTAACCGTTCACATTTTACATTCAGGAGTTAACACACACACAAGTGTCCCCCCCCCCCCCCACACACACACACAAGCAATCCGAGTACACACTGATACAAACAGACGTACCGTCTCGCAAACGAAAACACTGACAAAACTATTTCTAGGCAAACATGATTAAAGACAAAATTTAAGCGTAGAATTGTAACCTGTTTAATGTCAAGAATGGATAACATAATTATGTTTGCTGCTTTCCAGGGTACAACATTTAAAGTTTGCTCATGCATTATGATGCGAAAACCTGAACATTACGAGTTAAAGTTCAGAAGGTGACTCTGACATACTGTCCTGGGTTATGACTTTTGTCTGTCGTTTATCCTTCAATTTTGATTGGCAGCCATGTTTTTCGTGTGTATTGTCTAAGCAAATGGTTAGGGAATAATGTGTAACGATACAATATTTATGAGAGAAAGTAAGAATATGTCGGCTTAAAGTTGGTTCACCATCAAAATAAAGAATCGACAACATCTAACTAATTTGAATGAAAAATTCATGAAATTGTGTGAACAAAAACGAATTTGATCTTCACATTCTGCGATCCGTCAGCGGGAGGGATGAATTTGAATGAAAATTGACGATTCTGAATGCTATGTCTTCGAAAATGTTTGACGAAAAACGAATTACAATGACAATTGACGAAATTGAATTTAGGATTTACGTTCCACGTGCTCCTCGGGACGAAATTGAATAATAAATCTTTAAAATTGAATGACAAAAGTGCGAAAATGGATGGGAAAACCTATATTCAGGGAAACGGGCGACAGGAGAGGGTATCAATGGGAGGGGGACAATCACACTGTCACCTCTGAATTTAATCGCAAATTTTGTATAATGTATTTTAAAAAGATCAAGACGGAAGTATTAAAATTCATTAAATTCTGTGCACGAAATGGAAAACAAAAGGTGACAAAATACACAAATCCAACAGTGGATGCAATTTTTCACTAATCATGAAAGGTGAATTATTCTCATTCTTGACAAAAAAAAACAAGATTGCATGGTTCCTGGAGAAAAATAAAATGTAATCATATCTAGATGTTGTTGTTGTTGTTGTTGTTGTTGTTGTTGTTGTTGTTGTTGTTTTTGTTCATGGTATGAAGGTCAGCCATAAATAAGGGTCATTTCCTTTCTGGTTGCTGCCTACAATAACATTATACCTGTAAACTTATTTTTGTCATTCTTTTTTGCTGTTTGTTTGTTAGTTTTTACTGTTTACCTGACATGTTTGTAATTATGTAGGTGCCTATAACTGTTATTAATCAATGCTAATGTTCATATGTGTGCATGTGTTTTCATGTTCCTTGCTTCGGTGAAATAAAACCTGAAACTATGACACTTCATATAAAAGACAAAACAATACAACAATAGCTCCGACATGATTGTTTCTTTATTTTTGTGAAAAAAAAAAGTTCTTTATTTGTCTTCGCTTCATCGGCTGGAACTAGTTCTCAATGGTTGCAGCTGGGTTGTTTTGTTTACTTTTTGCATATCGATTCTACGTGCGTAATGACACGAGACGAAGCACCTCAGAGCTTCAATGATTAAGGCAATACGCGTTAGTACAGCGGAAAGTCAGGAATGTTCATTTAAAAAAGATATATTAGTTACTCGCAAAATGACATTGTAGGCCTACAAATGCTTACTCTGGTTTCTTTTTGGGTGATCTTAAGATATACGCGTGAACGAAGAAATTTATAAAGAGTATGAGGACAGTTCCAAACCCGAAGAGACCAAGTCCAACACCCAACTGGTCCACCTCACACGGCTGTCCACTCAATAAAGCCCAGGCCGCATAGACGTTAATTAGAAATCCTGTGAGGAGCTGAATGATCTGAATACTGGTAATTGTCATGGCGACGCGCTTGGGTACGGCCACGCCCAGGATGCGAAGCGCGTAGTAGGGGTACATGATGGCATGGATGTAGGTGTTGACCATGGCCATGACAAAGACCGTTGGGTTGCGGTAGGCGAATAGATAGCTGGAAATCATGTAGGTGATGACGTGATGGTACCAGTGAAGAACAATGAGCTTGGCCTTGCGTAGGACGACGAACAGGGTGTCGCCGTACTCCACAAGCTTGCTAAGTGCGAAGGCCAGCAGCCAGAACGCTGCTGGTTTGCCGGCGTCGAAGCATCGAGCGCTGCAGACGAGGTCATGGAAAGCGGCGCCGCGCTCGGAGAGAATTTGATGCGTGGCAACATTCAGTCTCCATGCCGACAGAATGCTGAAGATAGACAGCCCGATGTTCCACAGAGCGAGCGGGATGCGCAGTATGAATCGAGGTCGGTTCTTCATCGCTCTCTGTACGCCAAAGATAACGATGAGGTAGATGATGGTGGACACGGCGTAAACGATCATCCCCTCTCGCTGCATCCACGTGTGCCAGTGGGTGGAGTCAAAGTCCTCCTCGATCGCCAGTGGCATCAGGAGAACGTCGCTCAGAGCAGACGCCATATTCGTTTGGCCCTTGGTAACGTTACTTTCCTCTCATTGATTACACGACTGAAGGGCCTTGTGCCAAACCCTTTGGTGGATGTATCAATTCTGTGTCTGTGAGCAACAAGATACAATTCCCAAAAGATGGAGTGTAACAAAATCTATACATCGTAATCATAATGAACACTGATAAACCGAAGACCGGCGCGTAGGCATCATTTGATTTCCTGCAATTAAATGGCAACATAATAGTGTATTACAAAATAAGACAAGATAATACAGTAAAGACACAAACTAAGTATCCAACAGGGTCGTGGCCTCACTATGATCTCCGACAAAAGTCTACCACGAATAATGTCAAAACCAGTGTATTACAACCTTTCATATTTAATTATCATTAATGGTATTGTTACAATGGTGATATTAATAATGGTGATGATGATGATGATGATGATTACCAAAATTAGCATTTCAGTTATCATTGCCATCATCAATGTAATAGTCGGTATTATCATTATTACTAGCATCGTCGCCATAATCAACATGACTGACTTTGCATTTGAAATGGAGATCCTTGTGTTTCTTTCAACCTCCAAGTTCATATTATAAGAGGCTCTTGATATTAAGCAGTAAACCCGTTAAGGTTAGCTAGGCCTACGCTGTGCAGGATTAACAAAGTTAGACATAGTTGTAACTGTGTATCTTCGCACTCATGAGGTAACATCTGGGAATTTTCCTCACATGAACACGACGTAGATGCTTCAATATAAATGTTTCTGTAATCTCTTTCTGATCCTTCACTCGAAGAAATGAAGAGGAAAGGGATAGAGTCTTTGCGCACGCAGTGACCGTTTTACGACAAGCTTACAATTAACATCTAGAAGACAAGATAATTCCTCTCCTCTTAGACTTTTACGGGTCCTAAATGCGAAATCGGAGGTCTCATACTCTCGACTTCTCGCGTCCCTGAAAGTAAGAAGGCGAGTTGAGAGATCTCGTCTTGTCGAGTTTTCGGGTCTGAAAAGACAAGAAAATGAGATGTGAGATCTCGTCTTGTGAGTTCTCGAATCAGAAAAGACGAGAAAACGAGTTGTGGGATCTCGTCTTCTCGAGTTCTCGGGTCCGAGAAGACGACAAAACGAGTTGTGAGATCTCATCTTCACGAGTTCTCGGGTCCGAGATGAGAGAAACGAGTTGTGAGATCTCGTCTTCCCGAGTTCTCAGGTCCTAGATGATGAGAAAATGAGTTGTGAGATCTCGTCTTGTCGAGTTTTTGGATCAGAAAAGACAAGAAAACGAGTTGTGGGAGCTCGTCTTCTCGAGTTCTCGGGTCCGAGAAGACGAGAAAACGAGTTGTGACACCTCGTCGTGTCGTCTTCTTGAGTTCTCGGGTTCGAAAAGATGAGAAAACGAGTTGTGAGATCTCGTCTTCACGAGTTCTCGGGTCCGAGATGAGAAAACAAGTTGTGAGATCTCGTCCTCCCGAGTTCTCGGGTCTGAGATGATGAGAGAAACGAGTTGTGAGATCTCGTCTTCCCGAGTTCTCAGGTCCTAGATGATGAGAAAATGAGTTGTGAAATCTCGTCTTGTCGAGTTCTCGGATCAGAAAAGACGAAAAAACGAGTTGTGACACCTCGTCTTCTTGAGTTCTCGGGTCCGGGAAGATGAGAAAACGAGTTATGAGATCTCGTCTTCTCGAGTTCTCGGGTCCAAAGGAACGAGAAAACGAGTTGTGAGATCTCGTCTTCTCGAGTTCTCGGGTCCGAGGTGAGAAAACGAGTTGTGACACCTCGTCTTCTTGAGTTCTCGGGTCCGAGAAGATGAGAAAACGAGTTATGAGATCTCGTCTTCTCGAGTTCTCGGGTCCAAAGGAACGAGTAGACGAGTTATGAGATCTCGTCTTCTCGAGTTCTCGGGTCCAAAGGAGCGAGAAAATGAGTTGTGATATCTCGTCTTTTCGACTTCTCGGTTCGGGAAGACGAGAAACGAGTTGTGAGATCTCGTCTTCTCGACTTCTCGGGTTCGGGAAGACGAAAAGACGAGACTTGATCTATAGTCATATCGCGCATTCATATAGACCGGAGAAGTCCAGAAGACGAGACACTCCATCTCGCCTTCTCGTTTTCTTGTATCCATTTTCCATTCTCTATAATCCCGACAATCCCCTTGTTTGTTGGGTCCCATGTCCCAAGGTCGAAGTTGATGTTCCTGTCAAAGTATTTCTATTTACTATGATACTGCATAACGCTCGAGATGAGGTCGAGATGACGAGGAATTATCTCATCTTCTCGGTGGCACTTCTAATATAAGCTTCCGTGCCGTTGCTTTGAAAAAAAAGAATTGAAGTAGCTTTCTGGTATCCTTTATTGACTATTTCAAAACCAGTTGTAAAGTACACTGTTTATCTATTTTATTCGATGTTTCTCTTACGTGGATTCATGCTTTCCCCTTCTGTCCTTTTGAATGTTTTTCGAGCTTCGAGTTGATATTTTCTCGCAGTGTCTCGAAATTATGATATAGTGATAAAGAGACTATTTTAAAAAAATAAATAATTATGATACAAGTAATGCTGACTTTGATGATAATGATGATTGGTACTATTATTTTCATCACTGTCATTATCATCTACTTCATTGTGAATAAATTCGTTTTTCAAGTACGGTGCAAACGGACAACTATACCGGTAACTTCAAATTTTATCCATCGATCATTACATAATCATGTATCAGTCTCAAGCTCTGGATCCGTAAGAGGCTTTGTATGGATTTACACAACATATATAGCCATACTGTTTTCTTTTTCAACAAGCTACGAAGTGATGAGTGTTGTTTCAATAATGTACCCTTGGCAAGACGTATCATGCATGAAGGTGTGCTTTGTCCCTTTTTCTTTTATTCATTATTATTATTAAATCTTTATCTGCAGAGCGATATGTTTCAATTATAGACGTGAAATAAATGTCGGGGAATTAAGTTCCCGTCTAGCGTAACTGTTGTGTAAACACACTACAATGTGACATGCAAGAAGAGAAACACTTGAAAAAGAATGTGATAGGTCTATTTAAAGGTATGGTACAGTTTCAGTTGAGATGGGGCTTCAGGTTCACAACTTTTTTGATGATATTTATTGTTCAGATAATGAGAAACATCTTATCAAACATGAAAGAGCACGTAGTTCTGAGGAATTCGAAGTTTATTTTATGTAAGATTATTGATTTTGAAATGGCCGAGATATCCAAAACAAATGATCATAATAAAAGATGGGGCCCAACTTCTAGAATCGCTTTGTTAGACTTTACTTTTGGATATGTCAGCCATTTCAAAACCGATTTTCATCAATTTAATAAACCTTGAATTCTTCTTAAGAATTGTATGCTCTTTAAAGGATAAGTTTACCTTCATAGACATGTGGGTTGAGTGAATGCAGCAATATTAGTAGAACATATCAGTGAGAGTATGAGGA
Organism: Diadema antillarum; assembly: GCF_040938485.1. Lineage (NCBI taxonomy): Eukaryota > Metazoa > Echinodermata > Echinoidea > Diadematoida > Diadematidae > Diadema > Diadema antillarum. Next base: position 29,505 of record NW_027272572.1, on the reverse strand, counting down.
AAACCGGACAATCCGTTCAAAAGTGATTTTTTTAAGTTTCTGCTCAGTCACGGCTGGATGAAAAGATTAAGTAAGCTTGTGATGTCACATGAGTACAACGATATAAAGAAAGAATAAAGAAAATTCAACATATTTCCTTTTTTCTCGCATAACAAAAGAACACTCGACTTCTCTCTTTCAGAAGGCAGGGAGAATGATATTACCCTTAACATTCGTCAGTAGCAAGTTGAAGAAATGTGCACTTTATTCAAAATGTAAAGTTTTGTGAAATTCTCTTTTTATTTTCCTTATATAGTTGTACGCATGTGACATCATACACTGTAGTAGTCTTCTCATCCAGCAGTGACTGCACAGAATGACGAGGATGCTTAAAATATTCATAACTTTTGAACGGATTGTCCGAATTTCCTCAAACTTTCACTGATGTGTTCTACTAATATTGCTGCATTCTCTCAATCCTAATGTATATGTATGAAGGTGGACTTGTCCTTTAACATTTTCATTAAGTGTTTTTTTAAAGGAAACCAAAACACAAAGAGAAATGTGGATTGCGTGAAAGCAGCAACATTAGTAGAATACATCAGTGAAAGTTTTAGGAAAATCGGACAATCGATGCAAAAGTTAAGAAGTTTTAAAGTTTTGGTGTTGGAACCGCTGGATGAGGAGACTACTGGAAATTATGAGTATGTGTGGTCAAAAATATAAACAAAATATAAAGGAAATTCCACAAAAATGCATTTTTCATGAAAATTACACATTCCATCAACTTGATACTGACATATGTTAAGGGTAGCAATTATTCCCCCTGCTTTCTGAAAGCGGTTAGTCAAGTGCTCTTTCATTATGCTACACTGCAAAAAGTCCGGTGTTAAATAGTGAACACCGAGCTGGTGTTAAATTTTCGGTGCTCATTTATGGTGTTAAATTAACACCTACGGGTGTCATTTCCAAATTTTAAACTGTTTTTTGAAGAGTTTCTTAGTATTAAACTGCACTTCTTGTTGATTTTTAATTTAAACAAGACGATCAAGAATTTTACATTAAAATACTAGATTTTTGAAAAAATGTGAAAATAAATTTACACCAAAGTAACACCAGCTGGTGTGGTCCCTTATTGAAGCTGGACGGGTGTTAAACCATTGATATTAACACCAGCAAATATCAAATCAACACCATGTGGTGTCATTTTTTAATGAACACCAGTACAGTGTCAAAATAACACCAGGTACAGTGTCAAATTAACACCACGAAGTGTCAGGTTAACACTTTTCAACACCATCACAGTGCATTTTTAACACCTGTGGGTGTGGTCCTTTATTGAAGTTTGATCGGTGTTAAATCTAACACCGATGTTTTTACAGTGTAGAAAAGTGCATTTTTGTGGAATTTTCTTGATATTTCCTTCATATATTGTAGTCCAAACATGATGTCATGAACTCTAGTAGTCTCCTCATCCAGCTGTTCCAACACCAAAACTTTAAAAATTCATAACTTTTGCATCGATTGTCCGATTTTCCCCAAACTGTTAATGATGTGCTCTACTAATGTTGCTGCTTTCACTCAATTCACATTTCTCTTTGGGTTTTGGTTCCCTTTAAGTACCTCGCAAAAAGTTAAATGCTTAATCTTCACCTCAACAAATTCTATATCATCCCTTTAATTATGTGTGGTGATATGAACGTGGATGTAGCTCGGAAAGGTTAGGAACCTTCTTCGGATGGTATCAGACAGAACAAGAAAGGAGAACACCCTATCATACTGTTACAACGGGTTATAAATAACTGAATTAATAACAGCGGGTTGAATTGACTTACGTGTTAGCTTATTCACTGCAGGTCTCCAACTGCCCAAGGTGCATCTTCTCCGCGCACATCCATGGCCATGGATGACGCGCTGTGCGCTGCCTGGCAACGCAGTGTGATGCGCGTTGCCAGGATGAGGGATATCCACTACATTATCCCCTCCTTACAAATTTGACGTCCCGTCAAATAAATATTACCTTGTCTGGACACAAACACGTTTCAATTCAACCAATAATGAACTACAACTCTTTTTTGTTTTTGTTTTTTTTTTTTTAACTACACTGATCTCATTCGTTACGCCTCGAACATTGCGCTGTATCCCTGTCCTCAACAGGTACCAATTTTCAAGCGCTCTAATGCTGAGAGTGACAAACGAGATCCGCGCATCTCGTCCGGTAGAGATCCGAATTACTCTTTTAAATTCTTTTATCCAAAAGAATAAAATACTCGTATAGACTAATGAAAAACAATGGTGTCAGAAGGTGTCTGAAACGCAATTCACCACACACCAAAACATTCTAAACTGAAAGCTAACTAAATGAATAAAGAAACTCAACAACATCAACAGCAACAACAACAACTATAAGACTCTTAATTTCCATCATTACTTGTCTGAGTGCACTTATTAAGCACTGTTGCTAACTTCGTCTCTTCGTCAGCCAGCCAGAATTCCTTGTGCACTCTGTACTGCCACAACCTATCACGGTGCACAACTTTGGGCTTGCTTCGTTTAGTCATCTGAATTCTGTAGACCACATCATTCAGTCTCTTCAATACTGTGAATGGTCCCTCCCACTCCGACTTGAGTTTAGGTGACAATCCTTTGCGCCTACGAGGATTGTGCAGCCACACCTGTTCTCCTTTCTCTAAAGTTTCATCATACATCCTTTTCGGCGTCAATATGTCCTTCGGTCCTGTACCACTGGGAGTTATGGAGAATAGATCCTGTCGTTTACGCAGAAACTTCCGCATTTCATCTTTCTCTTCCATAGAAAGGTCTGCCCCACCCCTTCCAGCTGGTGGCTTCAAATGCGGTTCCAACTCAATCTGCTTCACCTCGACACCTTCTATCTCTCCCTTCATTCCCTCCCTATTTGAAGGATTGACAACACATTCGACACTTTCGCATGTTCCACTACACATGCTACGAGAAAGAGTGCAAGCATCTGATTCTACAGGTGCAGCAACGCATCTCGACCCCAAATTACCCAACGTCTCACCTGACATTATCCCCACTTGATAATCTACCCCTTGGTGAGATTCGGTGACATCTACTCTCATGTCACACTTCGTTGATACGTCAACTGGTACATTATTTATTTCATTTCTTTCTGGTACCTCAGCCGAAGATGCTACAATTCTCGAGCATTTCATACTGCTAGCGCCCGACGCCTCTCGAAGAAGTGGAATTTCGTTCATACCCATCTTGAGTGTTCGAGATGCCATATCGATCATGCAATCTTGCGTAGAAAGAAAGTCAATGCCAATGATGCCCTCGTCGACAATATCAGCAACGATAACACGATGCTCCACCACGTCATGGCCCATGCGCATGCGCACCCACGCGGTACCTCTAACATCCGCCTTCTCACCAGTCACTGTGACAATTCGTCGTGCATCTGCAGTAAGTTGCATTCGTGTCTTCCTCTCGACTCTTCCCCAGACATCCGGTCTGATTAGGGTCACCCCTGACCCAGTATCGACGAGGAACCTACACGCCTCTCCTTCAACTTCACCACTCACGACAAGCCCTCCCGGCTCTCCTCCCAGTGACCTGATCATAACGTGATTTGGAGCATTCTCAAAGTTCCTAGTCGTCCTCTGCTCCGTGAGGGCGACTACTGGTCGTTTCCCTGCCTCTCCCGGGAAGCAGAAGTTAACGTGCAATCCTTTGCTAGATGGCCTCGTTGTTTGCAGACGGCACACGTCATTTCAGGGCAATCCCTGATAAAGTGTCCCACTTCGCCGCAGTTGTAGCATTGCCCTTTTCCCTTTTGTGTGGTCTTCTCTCTACCACCACTTCCACGTCTGATAGCTTTCTCGAGTCTCTCAACCAGCGTGTCCATCAATCCCCCGATGTCATTGTCAACTTTCACCTCCCTTGTCCTGACATCCCTCTGTCTTTCTCTGCTAGCTAGGGAAAACGACTCCAGTTCGAGAGCGAGCTGCAAAGCCTCGTGAAGCGTAGCGCAACGATGTTGACGAAGTCGCAAACGCATATCCTCATCGCTGATGGCGTCGATAAACTGATCGAGAGCTAGCGACTCGTGAATTGCAGTGCCTGCGTCCGGATATGCCTGCATAACGAGACGCTCTAAGTCTCCTGCTAACTCAGGCAAGCTCTCGTCAGGGCGGCGTCGACGATTTCTAAACTGTACGCGACTCAGTTCCGACTGGTGGACGCAGCCAAATCGCATTCCAAGGGCTTGCACTAGTACCCGAAATTCACCTCTCTGCTGTGCTGGAATGGTAGCTAGAACCGAAGCCGCCTTACCTGTCAGACTTGCTGCCAGATAAACAGCCATCTGATCTTCATCCCACCCATTTGATCGTGCTAACAAAGAAAACTGAGAGAAGTAAGCTTCCCACGGCACTGTTCCATTGTACGATGGCGGTAGAATCACTTTGCCGCGTTTCTGATTCGAACTAGACTGTTCTTGTACTTGCGACGGAGATGGTTCCCTGACTTGATCAACTTTAATTTCTTCACGCTTAGTTTCAACAGCTGCCATGCGCCCTTCAAGTTCTTTTTGACTAGCTGTAACCGAGTCTAATTTCGCATTAATCGTAGATGTAGTCTGCTGCAAGCTTACAGTCAACCCATTCAACGCCGTAAGTAAGGCAGTCACGGCAGACTGATCGCTCGATGTCTGACGACTTTTTGCAGTTTTAGTTTGTCGCTTAGAGCGCGTCATTACCGGTGTTCGGCGCATCATGCTCGGTACATCAGCCACTGATCATAAATCATAAACACACATTAACAATAGATGAAACACATCAGTTTACCGTCAGCTGGCAACTTACGCAAAATACACCTATCTCATCAACAAGTTATCCCCATAACTCCACTCGATCAATTCAACCACCTCTCACAATTTGTACCTAAGGTTATAATTCAGTTTCATCCCACTCCTGACACCAATGTTACAACGGGTTATAAATAACTGAATTAATAACAGCGGGTTGAATTGACTTACGTGTTAGCTTATTCACTGCAGGTCTCCAACTGCCCAAGGTGCATCTTCTCCGCGCACATCCATGGCCATGGATGACGCGCTGTGCGCTGCCTGGCAACGCAGTGTGATGCGCGTTGCCAGGATGAGGGATATCCACTACAATACACTTAAAGAGATCGTATAGTTTTGGTTGAGACCTTATTTCAGGTTTCTAACATTTTTTTGGTGAGATAATGAGAAACCTCTTATAAAATATGAAAGAGCATGTAATTCTGTGAGGAATTCAACGTTTATTTGATGAAAATTGGTTTTGAAATGGCTGAGATATCCAAAAAAGAGCGATTCTAATAAAGTGTGGGACCCACACTTTATTACGATCGCTTTGTTTTACTTTATTTTTGGATGTTTCAGTCATTCCAAACCCGATTTTCATCAAATAAACTTAGGATTCCTCTTAAAATGGTATGCTCTGTACTATATCATAAGTGTTCTCTTGGTATCTCGCAAAAAGTTAAAAGCCCAGTTCTCATCTCCACCAATACTGTACCATCCCTTTAACTTGGATCATAAAGACACAGAGACTCCAACTCTCCCGTTTTCGACGGGAGATCTCCCACCGAAAACCCATTTCTGCAAAATCTCCCGTTCTCCCGCTTGAGATTTAATTTCTCCCGCCCTGGCTCTGTGTCTCCCGTTGGAAAGAATTTCCTACTTATTGCTATTGTATGTTGAAAAAATAAGCCTTGAGATAGCACCAGAGAGCATCTAGAACCCTAGGAATTTCGCGCTTCGCACACATCAACTTGGAGTCCCCCGTTTGCTAGGGGTTTCAGGATGGAGAATCTCCAGATCAGAGGGTGCTTTTGGTTGGAGTCTCTGAAGACATGCTTGCGTGATTGGTGGATAATGATAAGCCTAAAGTGTTTAGTACACACTATCGCAGAAGACGTGCACTCCATCAATATTTACAAGCAATAATGCTTATAATGGGCTGAAAGATCATAATGTCAAGCGAAAATTCCGTGAGCACGCTCATGCCGCATGCAAGTGACGACGTATGCAGTGACAGCAGGAAAGCTATAAGCAAAGGAGCATCAAGTTTCAGCAAAGATCCTAGTTGGGATCTTTGGTTTCAAGTGTAGCCACCTTTTGGGATCGCGTAGACCTGTATCTATAAAGCAGAGCAGTAGGGTATGTATACGGGTGAGCAAAGAGGGAGATAGAAGCCCAATACTGTATTACAATACCATGTATCACTTATCAGATTTAGAATTCTTTGTCCTTGCCTACAGTAGTGCAGCATTTCATGAGATGTTCACATAATTTTCCCATCAACGAGATGATGCCTTGTTGATGGTCGTGGCGATGACGATCATAATGACACCGAAGACGATATGATTACGATGATGAACTATGATGATGATCTCAATGATGACGATAATTTTGCTGCTGATGATGATGACGATGATGCTAATGATCGATGATTATGATTATTGTAGTGATTATAATAATGATAATGGTCAGGTGATGTAAATGAAGATAATGATGATGATAATGATGGTGATGAAAAGGATGATGAAAATGATGATGATGACGATGAATGGTGATGAAGGCAACGATGATAATCATTGTCATCATGATGACAATATTAGGCCATAGGCCTACTACAAATTTTGGAATGGAAATGAAATAACAATAAAAAAATCATGAAAATAAATTGTCAATACCGATCGATGTAAGAGCCCAGCTTTGAAGAGGCTCCCATTTTGAACTTGTGGGGCACATCAAACCACAAAGATTATACCTAAATGGGAGCACTAACGATGTCACATTTATAGTTACACATTGCGATCAAAAGCGATGTCTACGTCTCAGGAAAAAAGCTTTCTTGTCAGCGTGGTGCCGAGGTGAGTGACTTGCATAGTCGTAATTACCAAGTATGTTGTATACGCTAATGAGAATGTATATGAATGCATACTCACACCGCTGGATGTTGTGCTGTGATCCGAGATGGAAGAAAGCCGAGAACATCAGTCTCACCCTTTTTCGGTTAATGAAGCCGTTAAGTAGTGTGGTGGTTCGATGGTGTTTCGCTTTGGTCTTTTATTCAGAAATCAGTATTGGAAGTGCGTCTGTGTTTCTTTGTACAGACGTGTGACACGGTGCTCGTAGAGTGCTTGCCTCGCATGTCATTCTGAGCACCTCGTACCACCAGCTCCAGACAATAAACATTCAGAATAAACATCGGCTGGGTATAAAGTCGGAGTTGCCCCTGGATGCCGATTATGACATCACAGAAAGAGCGCGCTGTTGGAGAGCGCGTGTGAAATAATTATGCGCGTCCTAAAATTAGGGCAAATTCAGGGTCACCCAAAAAGTAGGTCACATGAACTGTGATAGCGCTAGATGCAAAGAGATTTTTTCTCCTCCCCACCACTGGGGAAAATCTCTTTGGTGCTATGCTACCACGATCCTTTCACATGCACATAACACCTGTCAGTCAGTGAAGTTTGATCGTGAGCCAAACGTCGTTATGCAACCCGAATCGCGATTAAATATTTCTTGTGCTGTTGTATGTGTGAACGGGCCTGGTATACTCAGTAATAACAATAATGGGCCTGTCTATCAAGCTCCAATACAGTGTACAATCGATGGACTTCAAAAAAAAAAAAAAAAAGATAACTAAGGGCATTAATGTAATAATTTGTGATTGTATGCCCCGAAGGACGTCAATGCGATACTGTAATACCATAATAATTGTGTACAACATTTTTCATGATTTCTTCTAGATATGGCACTGTGTCAAAAATAAGGGTGGGGGATCAACAGGGTAGGCCTTACATTGATGTAATATGCAAGATGATTAGAAACCATTTGTATGACGCATTAAATAGCGAATTCTAAAAGGAATTAAAAGAATATTAGGTGAAATCGGTTTTGAAATGGCTGAGATATATATACTTCCACTTTTTTGCCGGTAATTTGCTGTGCTATTGTCATTGTCAATGTATTGTTATATTGGAAATTAGATGTATCTCGTCAATTGGTATGTTTGTTACGGGGATTACTCTGTTATGTTGTACAGTAATACCAAGTGAATTGATGGTGTTTTTTTTTCTTTGCTAGTATTTGAATGGAAGTGAATAAATATTATTTGAACCAACTCAAAAAATAAGGATAGAAAGAGAGAGATAGAACTGATGTGACTGAAAAGCCGATTTGCACAATGTGTTGCCACGCCAATTGTTATCCATGTCGACTTAGTTGTTGCTTATTCATTATTAGTATTGTGTGGATCCCAAGTGCATTCTGTGGGTGGATCTGTTCCTGTTCCTTTGAAATAGCTCCGCTAACAACGAATACAAACTGAATAAAGATCTATAATTAATCCTGTTTCTTGCTGTTTTTTTTTTCTATCAACTTATATTCATTAGTAGGTCCTACGTTGTACAGTTCAGTCTCTCAACTACGCATAGTTGATGCCGTGGTGAGAGCTCTACACTGCCGCCCGTAGCAGACGATTTATTTAGGTTACCATAATTATTAGCATTGATTCAACCTAGTTTCCAAATTTAGAACACTAACCCCAGAGATTGCAGACAGTTATTAGTACTAGTAAGTGGTAGTCTGCGCCGCAGTATATAATTAAGTTGATAACTGAATTGTTTTGTCGACTAGTTTCATGTGTATTTTCATTCTAGTTCTCAAATTCTAATCAAAACAGAGAAGGAAAAAGAGTAGATCGGCGTGTAATCCTAGCTGCGCTGCCAGAGTTAAATATGGACGCGAGGTTGTCAGGACAGCAAATATGGCAGCCTCCATACATCTTTTGTAAGTTGTTAGAAGGGAACAGGAACAGGAAGACTTTGACCCTTCGGAATCAAGCCAAGGTAGTGTATACAAATGATCGATATGCTGTATTCGTAAATAATGTCTCACATTCAATGTGAGCGTTCCTCTACATCTGTATTTTCTCTTGTTCTCTCCCCAGCTCTAACGTTAGCTTTCATGTCTGATTTTCAACATGCATGCAAATCCAACCGGAGTTGACCCTACGGCTACACCACTACGGCCCCGGAGCTCGCGGAGCGCTCCACCACTCACTGACACTGTACCGTACTGCTGCTGTATGTAGGCAGTAGTAGCTTACCGGTACTAACTGCTAGCTGTGAGATGAGAGCAAGCGCCCTGAATGAAGACTGTCTGAAGTGAATGAATAGCGCCTAGCGGGCTATTTCATTTGCATTGTTGAGAAATAGCATATTACACTTCAGCAGGCACCTCTAAACAATAAGTCTCCAGTCAAGTGTCACCATATCCAAAACTAAAAAAAGCCCAGCAAAATTAGGCTGGCGGTCTACCAAATGGTCTAGACAATAAACAAGTAAACTTGTCTTAGGACTACAAGTTCTACACTTGCACTAATTGTACCATTAGACAGAAAGATCCGTCTGTCCGGAGGACTCTTTTATATTTTGCCATTAACGGCTGTCCTCCGTATGTATACGGAGGGGATCCGTGAAGCCAGACGCAGTCTCCGCGGAACATTCCCCGACGGACAGATACAGACCGATCTTTCGGTCAATTGTGCCATGTGGCATTATACCTCATCGATCATATATTTGCCCATGGCATTTATGAATTGTAAACGTGCTCATTATTGACATTAATAAATCCAGACTGCATTGTTTTCATCATAATCAGTTACCCATGATGGACCATGGGCATGGCCATCGTCCATTAACGTGATTAAAAAGAGGTTTTCCTTTGTTTAAGTTTATCCTCTTTTTCACAGCTCTGATTGTATGGTTAGGTGTCTAGTCAACAGCCTGAATGCCCTACTATTTTTTCCATCAATAAAATAGAAAATAGAAAAGTAAATTTATCTGACAATTTGCATGAAATTTAATTTTCAAGTACCTAAAGAAAATATTCTGAATTAACATGCGCTCATTAAAAATGTGATTTGCAATTATTAGATAACCACTTTGAATGTATGGGGTGTTGTTTTTATGCAATCAGTTGCACTTTTACTTTGAAACCAACACCGTACAGCCTTGACCGAAAGATCGGTCTGTATCTGTCCGTCGGGGAATGTTCCACGGAGACTGCGTCTGGCTTCACGGATCCCCTCCGTATACAGACCGAAGTCAATGATTCCAGCTCCTGTGTGGAGCAGTCGCGCACAGATCAAACGTTACGGTAAACCAAATTTCAGACAGCTTTTTTGCATTCAAACAAGTTTGACATGACATGACACATTATGCAGCAATATTTGGGGTACATGTAAATTTCTCACATTGTGCAATCGAAATACTCACAGTAACTCGGTTATAACGCAGAAATTTTATCCATATCGCAACATCGCTGTTCGCTACAGTTTTTGTAGAGCGAAGTCGCCATTTTGAATCTGTAAGCCAATCACATGCGAGGTATGTGTTTTAGTTTAAAAAAACACGTAGAAACTACCTCGCATGTGATTGGCTAATAGATTCATACTGTATGTTTCTGCAGTTTGAACGTGACAACGCAACGGGCTGGTTGATGTGTGTTTTATGTTGAAAATTCTACCAAAATGTTGGATTATTCATTAATCTGGTGAGTGTAGTGTATTCTTGAAAAGTTGATTTCACTATACAAGCTTAAATTTGCCGACCTAGGGCCGTGAATTAGACGCAATCGAGAAGGGTGAGGTACCTCACCCAATTTTCCATAGAGACAGTGGTTAAGAACATCCACACAGCAATAGGTACTATAATGTACGTTGTAATACCTTCCGTCTGTCTACGGAGGACAGCGTTAATGGCAAAAAATAAAAGACTCCTCCGGACAGACGGATTTTTCTGTCTACGTACAGCCCTGCCCTCTATTACCAATATGTGTGAAGTGCACACAGACCCTAATGCTTTTACGACGTGTAGGCCTACGTGTATTTATAATGCACGGTATCATTGTTTTGCTGTTGATCTTGTTTATTGTCAGGTTTTTCAATAATATCTAAAACATTTTCAAATCCCCAGTGAAGAATAGAAACACTGCACATACATGTAGTCTCACGCATGTATGTTTCTTCTTTCACACGCAGTAAGAGGAATGTCTGTTTCAATGTACAGTGTTGGTGTGTTGGTGTGCCAAAATGCCACCACTTCAGAGATTCTACGTATACATGCAAACCTTTGCAGCCCCAAATGCTTTGCTTTCACTTTTCAGACTAATTGCAGTTAACTGGAGCTGAGGTGTACTGTATAGATCTAAACCGAGTTTCCACTGCATACTGTATGGTACGGTAGAGTTTTTACAAGACAGTGCAGCGCTTGGTGTGTAGAGTTTTAGACCTAGATCTAACTCCATTTGTGGCCTACTATCAATAGCATGATTAGTGTTCTAGTACGTACTAATTGACACAGCTTTGCACTGTGGTGTGTGTGTGACTGTTGAGTTTGGTTTAAAATGGTCAGTGGCTAGCACGGTGTGGGTCAGGCTTCGTACCTCTGTACAGTCTGTTTAGGCGGTCATGATTACACAGCCAAGATGATCCTTACTATTGAGTCACGTACATAATGCCTACGTACTGTACTACAAGTAAGAAAGAAAGATCAATGGACTGTAAAGATGAGGTGATCATGAGATGAAGTTGAACACGAATGGAAACAGAACAAAAGAACCATGAAGTGTGGAGATGAGTAGAAAATAGCGAAGGTACTGCAGGCCTCGAAATAGGATTTTGGAGGGGCAAGGCCATTTAGAAAAGGGCACTTTTTTCCAAGAGGCCAGGGCACTTAAGTCAGTCAGAGGGGCACCAAGGCCACATTGGAAAGGGCATGTTTGGTGTTTATGAAAAAAGAAAGAAGAAAAACAAACCTAGAAAAACAAACAAACACACACACACACACACACACACACAAAGTGCAACACACAACAAAAACCTCTTCCCTACAGCTGTAACACATTCCCGATCTCCGCGTTTCTATCAGGTGAAACGACATTTTTTAAAACAGGAATAAAACAGTAGGTATTGATTGAAACTCGACACCCTTTCAGGCCAGCCAGGCCAGGCTGCCATGAAACTTCAAAGCACATTCCGACAGCTGGCTGGCAAAACCACAAGGCAAAGGAATTTGCGCACGTGTAGATTGCTATGATTAGTCTGTGACAGACAGTTCATGACCTCCGGTTTCTTATGTTTGATTGGTCTCTCTCTCTCCACCCCTCCCCATTCCCCAGTCTGGCACACCTTGACATCGTGGGATTTTTTCTTTTTTTCTTGGTGAACTTGGATTTTCACTCTTTACTACTCTATGAATATGCGCTGCCTAGCTAGTACATACTCGCGGCCGCTGCGCTGCGGAGGCAGTCGGGACGGTAAAAAAGCCGGTCGGGCGTACATGTACGTACACGTCGTCTCGTATCTCGGAAAGATACTTTGAGTTTGAATCAGATATATCGGGACGCGAGTGAAACTGAAGGTATGATATTTGAGATCAGGAAAAGTTGTTTCAAGCTTATTAAAGAGACTTTGAGAAAGGGCATATCATAGGTCATAAAATAATAACTTTTCATTTCTAAAAGGGCACCACGGCCCCAAGAAAAAGGGCACATTTTTTTTTTGGCCGTAACTTTGATCAAAAGACAAAAGGCATTGCGGCCAACGAGAGGGGCACCGACGGCCATGGCCGTCGGTGGCCGTCGGTTTAATTCGAGGCCTGGTACTGGAAGTTATAGACATACGAAGGGGAAAGCAATTGGGATGTTTGGGAGGCTAAGTGTGAGAAGAAATGGTAAGGGGCATGTATGGAATATAAACTCTAAAGTTGGAAAGGAAACTGGATTTATATATTTAAAAAAAATCAATGTAACACTCTTACACTTACATGTATATACACCATGTAGTTCTTTGCAAATCACAACGCCCATGAATTTCGCGGAATTTCCAAAGATGCCGCCCTTACATAAAGTTCCCGTCTAAGCACCAGCGTAGCAAAAAAAGTTGGGGGTGATGGGGGCGGTCACCCCCCTTAAGATTCTGAATAATTCTTAGTGCACAAGACTTATCACTTTAAACATTCCGAAAAATCAATAGTTCCTTCATGTACAAGGGGAATATCCCCTTTTAATCAACCCTTTCCTCTCTCAGTTCCTGCGATCAATTTTTTCTTTGATAATTTCCCAAATATTCCATCAAATATGCATATTTATACGAGATATCTCAATTTCAACTTTAAAACGGCAAAAGCTTCCTCGTACGGGAAGGGTGGAGATAGCACTCTCAAACGCTTTCTCCCTGCTCGCATCCCCCCCCCCCCCCCCCCCCCCCCCCGTGCATACAAGTAGACTACTCAGGCCACACTTTGAGTTTTCCAAATATATGCCACAAAATGTGTGCACCAAAACGTTTAACTGCAATCGGAAAATACAGAATCTCCCTCATGTAGAAGGGAGAATAGGGCTTATTCCCTCCCACATCATCATGCTATGTCTCCTTCCACAGACTTGCACTTCTCTGATTGACAAATTTCCAAATATTCCGACAGAAATGTGCGCCAGATTGTTGAATTTCAGTTCTAAAAATGAAAAAAGCTCCCTCGAATGTGGGAGGGGTAACTTGCCACCCTCCCATTGATTGGTCCCCTCCTCTATAGACTTAGTACACTTTGGGGAATGACAATTTCCGAATTTCCCACAAAAAGTGTGCTTCAGATCGCTTTATTTCAATTCTAAAAACGCAAAAGCTCCGTTGAGCGGGAGGGGGCACCCCCCACACCCTCCCCCTCTACCTCATTAGACTTTGTACATACACACACATGATGCACACGCCGAATAAGAGCTAAATGCCGTGATTTTGCTATTAACACTTCCGTGAAAAAAAAAAAAAAAAACTAATCATTTTCCATTATTTTTTTTCGGGGGGGGGGGGCTAGAAAAAAGTTTGCACCAGATCGCTGAATTTCAGTTCTGAAAAATGTAAAATCACCTTCGAGTGGGAGGAGAACTAATATCCCTTATGTACACCCTCGTGTGCATGCCTTGTACTGTTTGATTGCTTAACAGACAGCGTTCATGAAATTAATTTTAAGAATTATTCATACAAGAAGTTTATTCAAATGGTACCACTTTATAGGCAAATTGTTCAATACTAATCCACATCAAAATATCCTGCTACCTTAAACAAGTGGGGCCGTTTCAAGTCGATGAAACACGCAAAAACATGCATCAAATTGCACCATTTACAACATCAAAATGCAAAAAATTTTCACCGTGGGAGGGGGGACACCCCCCTCACACACCCTCCCCCTCCCGCTCGCTCAGGCTTGGTCGCTTCGCTCCCTGGCATAGAAACCGCCCCCAAGATCAGCCCCCCCCCCCCACACTGAAAAACGTTCCGCGGCCCCTGAATATGTGCTACACATAGGGTATGCCTACAAGGTATATGTTGTGATGATCCATGGCATCAATCACACTCATGAGAGTCATGCCAATTGTGCTGTTAAAGTTGGTTCACTAGTGATAGATCATCTCAGTACATTGTAAATTGTGGCATCATTAGCTTTATACTCGTTAGTACATCCACGTCTACTGTTCAAGAACTGTTTTGCAAAAATAGCAAAACTAATTCGCAATTCATGATTTCTCTAATTTGTATTGATTATGTGATCAAATTTTTGTTCTTGTGCTCATAGACTTTTTCCTCTTTCTTTTCAGATTAGCTCCTAAATGACCTCAAATTTCCCTTTAATTACCTCCGCCAAGGGAGGAGGTTATGTTTTCTTTATCGTTGGTTTGTGTGTTTGTTTGTCCTTGTGCAAAATAACTCAAAAAGTAGTTAACGGATTTGGATGAAACTTGCAGGAAAGGTTTAGAATGATACAAGTAACAGATGATTAAATTTTGGTAGTGATCCGAGAATTTTGGGGGAAGTTATGAAGGATTTTTGATATTTTGCAGGTAGGGTCAATGAACTTAGGAGTTCAGGCTGCGCATATTTGAGGTTTGCATGCGCAGCGTGCACTAAAGTGCGTGCTCTAGTTTCTACTGGGGCGAGGCGCGCTGTGCAGCTGAGGGTTTATGATGTAACAATGGCTTCTATATTGGGAAATCGGGTGACTTTCAGCACACAATGCTATAAGTTCGTATGGGTAGAAATCACTGAAATCTCTATGGAAGAACAAGATCAGTGGTGGAAATGAGCTGCATGCTTGGCGGAGGTCTGCGCTCTCAGAGTGCTTCTCTAATTTCTTGTTTTCATTGCTTACATGGGTCAAAGAAGACTAAATTGTCTCTGCTTCCAAGTCTATTTCCTTTTCTTCTCAAATGGTTTAAGATGTTTTGCAACTTTCTTCAGTTTGCAGAGAAAGTGGACATTTCAAGTTCCTCCTCCAGAAAAGAAACTCAAAGTCCTTTATGATGTCCCTTAGTAAATTGATCAATTGAATAAGTTTGACTAACAGTGTGTTCACAGAACTCACTATGTACTGAGTACACAATATATTACTCATATTGGGACACATGGCAGTTTCTCAAGTGGATGAATAGCAATTGAGAATCCAAATGACAGAATTGACAAGTAGATACTATCCGTTTTCAGGAGACATGGAAACAACATTTGACCGCCCACCTCGAAATCCACAAAAAGTAGGCCAAAATGAAATAAGGGAGAATTAGGAGGTACAGGGTCACTCAGGCATGCTGTGCAGAAGTATCAATAAAAAACAAACAAACAAAAAGTGATCCAGAAAAAAGGCTAACATCTTGATTTCAGTTTTGTTTCAAGTCATTAGGTAAGACAAACTCTAAAGATTTTAGTTAGTCACCCCAAATGACTTATTTTGGTCCATTAGGCCTAAAGAGAATCCTACATGTAGTCTGCAACCTTTTGTGAGATTTGAGCTGGGTGATCACATATTAAAGCGCATATTTAGTGCATTTATATTATGTGAGACGATGCTTTTGTGAATTGTTGGTTTTGTGAATATCAAAACTCATGAAACTTGCAAAAATAAAAAGAAGAATGTGAAATGTACTGCATATACAGTACTTTCATGGATTCTTAAATGTTGCAGTAATTTGTGTTTGGTCTGGAGTTGCCCATTCATTGCACCTCCGTCCAACACACTGGCATTGTCTAGATTCTGTCTATAGAGGGCAGAAGACCTGTTCCACTGTTGCACTTGATGTCTCCCTCCCATGAGTTTCCAGACTTAAAAGCTGAATATTAGGTGGAAAAGTTTTCGTTTGATGAATCTTATATTCTTCAAAGCTGTTGTTAAAAGTCTTCAAAATCATGAGAAAATAGAGATCATTTAAATTTGTCCTGCCTGGAAAAAAAAAAAATGCTTTAGGTATAAATGATTCAATTTTACAACATCATATCAAGCTTTAATATTTGTTTTCTTCTACTAGCGATTCTTTTCATAAGCAGCTTGTAAATATCTGTACATTTGTCATATGTTTTACAAGAGTTGATTTGTGGAGAAAACTGTTGCATTATCTATACTTTTCATTTGCAATTTGTATACACACACTAGGCAGGTTTGTCAGTCTGTCCTGGATGATACAATAAATATTCCATGTACGATGTATATGTCCATATCAAAGCAGGAACTTTTACCTGGCATTCAGCCATACATATTTTCAGATACACTATTAGACAGACAGGAAGAAGTAATGAAATACATACATGTAGGATCTGAAAAAACAAATGCATGGATGAATTAACCTAAATTAATGCATCAATAAGTATACAAATGTATCAATGAATTTATGAATGAATTATTAAATAAATGGAAAGCTATTAAAGCAGGTGAATATTCCAATGAATGCATGAATACTAATACATATTTAAATGAATGAACTGAATGTAAGATCAAAGAATAGATAGAACTTATGCAAATAAGAGTAACCTAGATATTAGACTAGACTAGAAAATAATACATAAAATCATAGAAGATTGACAGTTTCATGAATAAAATTTAACAGTTGAATCATGGGCATTTCAAACATTTCCCACCATTCCTCCTGTGCCATCACTGTTTAGGACTTCCATATCCTTACACAGGAAAACATTTCAGGCACATCTTGTTAATCAGTTCCTCTGAAGCAAGATATGCTATAATCCAAAATTAGGCTGTTCAGACTGTGGATAAAGCTGGGATCAGAACATATCTTATCCAACTATACAATTTATTTGCGAACCAAATTGTTCCTATTTGATTTTTGGAAATGTACTGTGTGTACACTTTAAAATGTTGTGTTTGCCCGATCATGTCATGATTGAAGATGACAGATACACATGCCCCTACAAACTAAAAGACTACCAAAGTTGTATACTGCTCTGCTACAATATGAGGAAGGTTCCTGTAGCATACTTTTCAACAGCCGTATAAGTTTCAGTTCTTTGTTCTTATGTAGTTCAAAGAACATACTCTCCCTTTCTTCCTTCACACATTGGGAATAAACACTTGTAGACTATTTGTGTTTATCAGTGTTACACAGTATTACAGGTGGTGTAAACTGCAACTTCTCCCTCTAAATACATGTATCTCTACACTATGATAGTTACGTGGTGTGATCGCCCAAAAGTTGTTAGGTTTTCTTTTGTGTGTGTGTGTACGTGTGTGTGTATGTGTGCGTGTTTCATTAAGAAAACAGAGCACAACACAATCTTCACAGGCAGATATAAACTGATAAATATGATCAGTTTAAAAAAAGGAAAAAAAAAAGAAAAAGAAAAATTCTTGTGATAAGGATTTTGTTTTAACATAGTTAGAACAGGATCGTGTGCCAATAGTTAAAGGTCCTGTTTACCCTTGGAAGCAGTGATTTAAAAATGTTCAAGATATCACATTTGATGCACATGTGTAGGTCTGTTGTATCACAAAACATCTACCATATAAAATTTTTGCAATATAATGTAAGGAGATATCAGTATTTTTCTCAATAAACCATAACCATAGACTGTTTAGTCTGAAAACATGTTTATTATAACTATTGTTCACATTTTGTGTATTTAACAATATTTAACATTGATTATGTGGAGTCAAATTCTTACAGTGGTTGTTTCTATCCCTAACTCACATTTTAGAACTATTTTAAAACACTAATGCTGTGGGTTTTTGTTTGATTTGCAAATGGTAAATAATGCCTTTAACCGTGATTCACACCCCCTTGACACTATCGATTGGTTCTTGCAGACGGAATATTTGTGGCCAACTGAAATATCATCACAACTTCACTTTGGCTGATTTTCAGATCTGGATAAGACGCTACAGCAGAGGTTGATGTGGCAGGGTTTGTCATCTGCACACCCTTATTTAGCCCCATTTGTTGGTCCAATCCATTAGGACATGTAGGAGACATTTGAATCGAAGGAGAGAGAAAAAGCAATGAAAGAAAGCAAAAGGCACACAAGGAGAGTAAGAGAAATGGAGTGACAGCAAGAGATAAAAAAAAGAGCTGATGGGGGAAAAAAATATAAAAAGAAAAGAAAAACGATACAGCAGTACAATTGTAGGAAACAGCTGAAGAAACAGACCAACAGGTGTAAAGATAGAGAGAGAGAGAGAGAGAGAGAGAGAGAGGAGGAGGAGGAGAGAGAGTCTGTTATGTCTGACGTCACAATGTAAAGATTTTCAAATTTGGAGTCCTTGACAGATCCTAAAATGTCCTTTATCTTTTAGAGTAATTAACACAATTTCCATGTTATGTTTTTCTTGTGGATTTCTCTTTTGCATTCATATAGTCAAAAAATATGTAATTTATTTGCTTACTTGTTCATTTATCAACATATAAAGACCATACTGTTATTTATTTATTATATATTATTTAAATTTGTGCAATTTGAATTTCTTTGTTTATGTAGCATTATGTATATTACCCTATATTATATTTGAAATACAATTATTTGAGTTGAAAATTAAATTGAATGGGGGGGGGGAGGAGAGAAGGGGTGGGTGAGAGAGTGAGAGACAGTGGAAAAACAAATATACTTAAAAAAACTACATTTTAGCCAAGGTCTATCATATGGGAATCCATTAAGAGTTTTAAAAAAGTTTAAAGTTTCAGGACCAAGATTATATTGTTCCCACTCTTGTGTACAATGTTTTGTTGTTTTCAGGCAACTATTCAACAAAACGATTGCCAACAACAACAAAAATGGTTAAATGCCCTTAATGATATGACATGGTAATTGTATATGTGATATGTTCTGATATGACTGATGAAAATTTATGATATGGTATTGAATATATGATTCAATATACATGTATTCGCTGTGAGATCATATGAGATGAGGGGGAATTTTTAATGGTGATTTGTGTAGTCATCATGCATGGAATCTGCAACAAACACATGTCATCAAAATGACAAAATGCGTATACAATTTGTATTACACCTAATACAGTGTACATATTGCAAACAGTGAAAGGAAAGGTATGATTTGAAAAAAACAAACAACCTCCTACTGTGTGTATATAAATCCATGATTATATCTAAATGATTCTATTGTGTATCATATATGATGATAATTTAACAATTTATTTACCTCTGGTACTGTGTATACCCCCTGGAACAATTAGTACAGGTATACGAGTGTATTACTCATCTTTTCTTTTTTTATCGTACACCTTTTGATTGTTATTCTTTTGACACTGCATATTATATGACAAAGGCAATTACATAATGATGGTGTTAGTAGCCACCCTAAATGTTAATGATTGGTTTGATCCTGTAGGCCAGCCCTTGCCAATCGCTGTGGCCGCCAAAAGGGGTGATGAAACACAACTGAATCTTGTTGTCAGCTCCTCCCGTGTCCCACCCGTCTCATGCACATGTACTCACACACACGCTTCAAAAGGCAAAAGCATGCGTTGCCGGGTGGTGGCGTTAGTGGGCCGTGATTGCGGGGAGCGCCAGTTGTCTGGCTGGCAAATCCCTTCCTTCCTCTTTGCTGTGGAAAATGATTCACGAATGTTCACGAAACAGATCCGTGCCTTCCCTGATCCATGCCGAGGATAAATAGTGGAATCCCATCCCCCTTTCCAGCGCCCTCGTCTGTTCCCAAGTCTACAAGTAGGACTGTTGTCGGAAGGTGCCATTTAGAATTAGACATTTCCAGTAGCACTCCAAGAGGGCTCAAGTCATAATTCCATCTCCAATCTGCCAGTAGTTGGAAAAATTGCTGTAATTCCGTGCGCAATCTGCAGATTCTAGGAAAAATTGAGCGCTCACATATTTTTACGCTTCTCCAAATAGATGCTGCAAACTCTGTGATGATTTTGTCCCACGCAGTGCAAGAAGTGAGCGATCAATCCAATATAATTATATTTAGGTATTGTCACTTGAGATCTGCTTTGATTTTGCTTTTTTAGAGGATCTTTTCATAGTCAAGCACTTAGTTCATTGTGAATCTCGTTTTGCTCATATCTATAAGATCACATTTTATGATGAAGTAAGATGCAGTCAAGGTGTCTGTACAGCATCTTTGTGTGATATTGAAATATGTTCACATATGAAATATGTAACCCTGCCAGCTTGAAAATACTAGTTTTATTTGAATTTCCTGTGCTGATTAATATCTCAGTGTCCCTCGGGTGACCAGACCCTGTATTTACATCCTGTATAAGCAATGTATCATGAATTTACAAAGCACAGATTTATCTTCATTTTTGCAACATTTTTGCAAAGTGAAATCACTGCTGATGTCAAAAAAAAATGTAGAAATATTGTTATAGTTACATTAATAATTGTATCGTGTTAAACCTCAAATCAGTATTTTTAAATTTCAAATTGAGTTGAAGAGGGTTTTTTTTTCATATTTTTGTTACCTCAGGGATGTTATATGCATCTATAACACGAGTATGCCATCTACCAAATGTATGGAAAGAAGTGGTATCTGTGAGACAGTTGGTTGAAGTATTTTCTTTTTCATTTTTTTTTTTAAGGGGGATGTGAATTTTGATGAGAATCTCTTGGATAATTTGTCCCTACTACCAGTTACAATGTAACTGTAGCAATATGACTGTACAAGACACGCCATTATTGAGTAATTCTTGCTCAGGAAGAAAAGAAGACTAAAGTGGTGAAGGAGAAATATTTTGCAACTTATTTAATTGCAGAGGAATCATTTCCTGGCACATTTTCTGTCAATGCGGTCAATCCTCATCTTCAACAAATGTTGACTATTAAATTTAAGGTATTTGCATTTTGTGCATGTGTGTGTGTTTTGGAAGATTTTTTTCTTTTTTTTTTACCTTTAAGTAGTTTAAGAAGGCTTGTATAATCAATTTATTGTTCTGGAATACTAAAATTGTGTAATGTTATAGGTTGTTTCCCCCTCCCCCCCTTTTTTTTTTGGGGGGGGGGGGCGGGTATGGATGAATGCCCTATAACTGTTTGCTGGCTCTTTTTTTTTCAAAGAGCCAAATATATGTACTAGTATTTTTTTTGTTGCCAAGATTACAGCATTCATGTTAGGTGCAGAATGTTCTTAACTGTATGTTAGCAACCCTTATTTTTCTGTGCAGCCACAGATGAAAGATTTTAAAGGTCCTGTTTACCATTGGTAGCAGTGATTTGAAAAAATGTTCAAGATATCACATTTAAAGGATACAGTTGTACATGTAGGTCAGCTGCATCACAAAACATCCTACCATTAGAATTTTACAATAAAACCTAAAATATAAGGGATATCACTATTTTTCTCAATAACCCGTAACTGTAGATGGTTTAGTCTGGAAACATTTTTATTATAACCATTGTTCACATTTTGTTTATTCAACAATATTTACTTAACATTGATTATAAAAATACTAATTCAACTTTTTTTACGTTGGTTGTTTCTATCCCTAACTCACATTTTAGAACTATTTTTAAGTACAAATGGTAAATTATGCCTTTAAGTGATATTCCATAGGAAGCATCCCATTTCAAGCGGTAGTGGGAAGATGGTCACATGTCTTTTAATAGTCTTTAGTCTCGAAGATAGTGTGATTTCATGTCCATCAAAATTTGATGGGTTCATTTCAGTGCTATATGCACAGAGTGTCCTTGTTCATAGGGAGGAAATTCCTCTTTTTAAAAGTCAATCGCTGTCACATCATTCAGCAGTAACAGATGTTTACATCAAGCACTGTGGTCGCCATGCCGACTGCTCATCACTCAGCATCTGACAATAGGCCACGTAGCTGTTAACGATTTCGTGAGACAACCTGCGCAAGTTGTGCAACACATTCTCACACAATGGGCGAACTCCACTCAAAAAAAGAAAAAGTTTGCTTCCTCTTCTAGTTAAACCCCGCCCCAAGTACAGCCAATTAACCAAGCAAGCCATGTTAATTGTTCATCGACCCATTATGGTAACATTAAATCTTTTTTTCACCCCTCTTGCCCCTCCTCACTCTTTCACACTCTCTCTCCCTCTCTTTCTCTCTCACTTGATTTCTTTCTGTTCTTTTATGTTTTGTCATCATCTTTCCTTAAAAAAACAACAACATTGTCCCTCTCTTGCTCTTTGTCTCCTAATCCCTCTGTGTCACATTCTGTCTTTTTTTTATCTTTCTCACGTTTTGAAACTCGTTCTCTTTCTCCCTCACCTTCTCTATCTCATGTTCTGCCTTTGTCTCGTGTCTTTCTGTCCCTCCCTCTCCTCCTCGTCCTCCCCCCCCCCCCCCCCCCCCCCCCCGCCTCTGTCTCCCTCTTACTAAGCAGGAAGTGTGTGCCTTCAGGTAGCCTGATTGGCTGGCGTGAGGCGGTGAGTTTTCGCTGAGCTCTGTGTCTTCGGCAGCTGACTTCAGAATGGCCTCCTCGCTGCGAGCATCTGCCGACGGCTCGCCAGAAGTTACTCTGGATAACATTGAGAAGGTAAGGAGGTGTTTACTGCACGTGTGTGAAGGGAGACGCTCGGCTTCCGGTAAGCTCCAAAGTTAGGTTATCTATCTCGCAAAGCAGGCTGCATGTTTTGGAAAATGAGAAATATATTTGAAATGCCTCCAGTTGTGTATTTTGTAGCCTGCCCTGGTACATTCACATTTGTGTGTTACACATATGCAATTTGTAAGTATAAGTCCCTATGCATGTTGATACAAAGTTATGGGGGAAATTCTTTGTCTTTCAGTCTGATTGAATGAAGGGAAATTGCTTTAAAAGACAGAAGAAAGGAAAGATGCTGTGCTGTACTTTTCGCAGTTGTGTTGATTTTTTCCATTTTAAGGATTTTATCAGCACCGTTTTGAAAGTAAAGTGGCAAGATAGTGTACGTGTGATCCTTTCTATGGAGAGGCATGAAATGTATGTAGGTCAGTGTATCAACTGCTCAGCTTAGATGAAGTGTTTAATGATCAAAATCTAATTGATTGTGATTAATTTCTATTTTTTCCCCAAATTGAATTCATTTGTTATACTTACATTCTGGAGAGTTTGAGAGGAAAATCTGCAGAAAGTGGCCTGTTCTGTAAACAACAACAACAACACCAACAGAAAACAAAACACCAACAAAACAACAAAACAACAAATCAAACCCCAAAACCATCAAAAAATTAATTTATTGGAAATGCCCCTCGTAGTCTTATCATAATTCACTGTTTATATTTTATAAGTTTCATATTACATTTTGTTATTGACATTTTACTTTTAAATGATTTAACCCATTGAGGACGGACTGGATTTGCTATAGCATGCATTTCCCATAGACACCTACCCGAGTATTCTCGGGACTAGTCTTCAACGGGTTAATAAAGACCTGAATTCGTTGATATGAATATGGCTCTAAATGAAATGTTACATTTTAACAGACGGTATATCTATCTATTTGCAAATCTTTGAAAAAATGGGGGGAAAAAGTAATTAGCCATATGATGGTTACCTCTATTCATGTCCACTTATTATTATTATTTTTTTTTTTATACAGCACTGTAGTGATTTAGGAATTCTGACAAGTGTGTTTGTTGTCTTTAACAGAAACATATCCATTTTACGTACACATAAATGTTATCCAGCTGGAGATGTTGTGCCTGATACTTGCAGAGAAGCAAAATTGCATTTTTATCTACAGGAACTGCATGTCTAAATGTTTGACACACATGAAGTCATCGTGTAAGCAGTACGTGGGTAATTCAATGTCCTAATACTGCCTTTAGATAATGGATTTGGATTTGCAAAGAAAGCATGCTTATCTGAGAGAGCAGTTCGTGTAGAATTCCCGTTACGTTGATGAAAGTTGTCAGTAAAAATGTTTGCTCAAAGTGTGCCAGAAATTGGGTGTTCTGGCATCAAGAAGTGAATATTATTCCAATTTTCTGGCATTAGCAAAGATAACAGAAATGAAATTAAAAATTATGTGCTTACATTATATAACATAGGGGACGTATGAGAATTGCAGCTTAGCAATCCTCTATTCTGCAAAGTATGTCAGAGTAATTAATTGTACAGTGCACTAAAGCTGACTTCAAATTTGTCAGTTTGAAGGGGAGGGGTGATCATTGTAAATTTTGTCTTTTGTTAAATAAGATGATGTAATTGTGATCCAAATTTTGACCTTATATGCATTACCTTAGGAAAATATCAAAATTGCCTTCATTCGTTCCCATGCATTTGTTTCATTTGTGTCGACTGCTTCAAATCTAACTCAACTTTTAAAGAGCACCTATACAATTATATGCCTGCCAATACTAACTTTCAATGATTGTCCTGGAATATACTGCCATACACCATGTATTTTGTGAGTATAATACTAGTATTAGGCAAATTGGGACTTGTGAGATGATTTTAATAGTTTTCCTAAATATTGATATTGTGATACGTCTTAGACCTCTGTTACACATGAAAGGCCACTTGGGGCTGCTTTGCAAACTTTTTACACATGCTAGAGCAACAGCGTTCCTCATAGACTGGCCTTGTGTCGCCTTTTCGTACTCTGCCATAGGAGCACCCTTTCAGCAGACAACACTTCAAACGTATTTGGTTTCGTCATAATATTACCATGTGCATAATCCCTGCAGAGGTCATGTGACCAGTCAATCCCGCAGCCCCGAAAGTCAGCTGAGGCCGGCCTCGGGCCAGGTACCGTTTACACATAGCTGGGGCCGGCCTCAGGCCGGCCTCAGACCACCTCAAGAGGTGGCCTGAAGTGGAGGCGGCCCATAAGTTTACAAAAGCTGACGCAAGGTCGGGCCGAGGCTAGCCTCGCATCATTTCTTTTGTATGTGTAACAGTGATCTTATTCAAGAATGCATCTAAAATGGTATCAAAAGTGCTTCAAACACTGATTTAAATCACAGGTAAGACAAAAGTGATGTATATGAGTATGGGGTTCCATTGCAAAGCAGTGATATGTTGGTTAGAGGAAAATAATCCAAATCCAACAAAGTATCCATGGATTCATGATGATATGTCGGTATATGATGTTACTGCAGGTGGTGTAGAACACCAGAAGTAAGCAGCACTACCAGAAGCTGGACCTGCTAAACCCTTGAATATCGAGTATTTACGGTATATATCGAGTATAATGTGATGTGAACTAGCATTAATATTTCATAACATGAAACTCAAATATCTATCTTTCATTCTTTACATCCAGCATTGATGAAACTTGAAGTGTTCTCTTCGATTTTTCTCTCTTCATTTGAAATCATCCTGAACATATGGATGCACTGTGCTTTAATGTATAGACTGGAAGTGGTGAATTAGCTGTAGTAGACAGGATAAGGGGTCATAATTTTGCCTATTGTGTATTAATATAGTTAGAAACCAAACAAGTCTTGTTTTCAGAGAGTAAAGTATGACATAATGTGTATGTTTATATTATCTTGTTGTATTGCCAACAGGCTATCCATGAGTTATACTATGATCCTTCAGCCGATGTGAAAGACTCCGCACAGCGTTGGCTCCTCATGGCTCAGCGATCCCCCCAAGCTTGGCAGTTTGCCTGGGCACTGCTCGACCACAACAAGGTAAACTGGCTGAAGGTGACGTTCACACCACACCCATTTTTTTCCAGAATAGCCCTCTCTGGCTTTGGATGGGTGTTATTCTGTCTTTGTTCTGGGGTTACAGGCTTTACTTTGTTTCCCTCTGCTGAATAAGCACAAGACTCAGTGCCAATTTGTCACAAGGTTTGTCACCTTGCATTATACAAATCACAAGTCTCCTTGCTCAGCAGGTTCGTATGAAAGTTACTTGTGAAAATCAGGTATCTTTCAACATGAGGTACAATGGAAGCACGAGAGAAACTGTTCAGCTTATCAAATGCATTAAAGAGATTTTACTGGAAAATGTGGTCAGTATTAGGAGAAGTTTTAAGTAAAAACAAGGAGAAAAGAAAAAAAACAAGGAGGAAAGAGTACTGACTCACTCTAGACACTGTAATTCTCAAAACTTACTATTTGAGAGCAGGGAGGATTGTTTCTTCATAAATGTACCAAAGAAAATGGGGGATAAATGTCATTGACCCAAAACACATATATGCAGGTCTACTTGGAAGTCAGTATGTGTGATTTTAGTTGGGTTTTAAGATGGAAACGGTACATGTGACACTGATAGGGTTCTCATAGGATCTCCCCTAATGCTCAATAAACTGGTGACAAGATTGCCTTAACATTTGAAAGAGAAATTAATTGATGTTTCCAACAGCTACAGGGTATGCTATTTGTGTGTCGCTCAGGAGAAACAAAGCACACCACAACAAAAAAACAACAACAAAGAAGGAGAGACAAAAGAATGTCATTGCAGCAATGAAAAAGTCATCACATGTTTGAAAGTCGCACGTGTGCTAGGCTGGTGTCACCCTGCCGCATCTCGGCTGACTCTGGTTGTAGACCACACGATGTTGACGGGCTACGTGTCTTGTGGTGAGTGGTTGGGAAGCGTGGCAAGCCCTATGCGTGTCTGCCCGTTCATCACTTGACACACGTTCTTCTGCATTTGAAGACAAAGACATCTCCTATCAGGTCTTTGCAACCTTCCATTTTCACATTTTATAGAAGATTTTTAATGCACTTGGCAGATACAGCAACCACTTTCTTTTGAAGTACTATGAATGAGGAGCAGTTAATTTCTTCTTTATCTTCTTTTGTTTTGGACAGATTAGTTGTGAAACTGGACACCCTAATGCACAGCAGTTATTGTATTGTCAGGTTAACCTTAGCTACAAAACATTGAGTTGGAAGTAGTTAGAACCTACATAGGTCTTTTCACTATTACAGATGTTAACCCGTTGAGGACGAGTCCCGAGTATACTCGGGCAAGCGTCTATGGGAAATGCGTGTTGTAGCAAAATCAAACCGTCCTCAACGGGTTAAAAAGAAATTAGCATTACTCATGCAATTTTAACTACATTTAATTTGTAATTGTAAAGATTAGAGTAATTGAGGTAATGAGAGCTTCTCTTTTTTTTCTGTTTGTGTGAGTGGACAAGTAGATACTCTCAGCTTGGAGGAAATAAAGGAAATTTCAAAACCTCTCAGAAATAATTTAACGTCTCTTTGTTGACAGCGTGGTCCATTGGCTTTGACAAGTATGTATTTGATGCTTTCTGCACACTGCAGATAAAATTTTGCCAAATTTGGAATGGTGTGCCCAAATCATGCCACATGCCTTGTGTAGCATGAAGAAAAGAGTCTCTCTTATTAGTACTGAAGTGCCCAGGAGAAATCCACTCGATGAAATTCAATGTGCAAATCGGTGGAACTACATGTAGCATTTCCTGGGATTGAGTTGTGAATGTTGCCAGCTAATCCCTGTCCGTCTCTGGCTCAGATGTCGCGTTTCGAGCACCCTGCCTGTGGCCTATATTTTGTCCTCGGGGCCCTGTAATGCGAAATGACGTGATAGGCTGCGTGCACCCTCACAGCCAAAGGGCATGTCTGGAGCGCTCCCCCGTGCTGAGCGGAACTTGCCATTAGGGCAGCCACATTAATGTGATAGCCCCTGCCGGGCAGAGCTGAGCCAGTGGATCGCTTGGCTTTTCATGCCTTAAAGGTACACACCGCGGGCAGTTGGCGAACCTCATCATTAAAGGCAATTTTTACCATTTTCAGATGAAATAAAAACCCAACTTTAGTGCTTGCAAATAGTTCTTAGATGTGAGTCGGGGATAGAAACAATCATTGTAAAAATTGAATTAGTATAAGCAATGTTAAGTATTGCTAAATATAAAAAATGTGAACAATAACTAAAGTAAAAATGTCCCTAGACTACCCCATCTACATTTATGGTTTATTGAGAAAAATACTGATATCTCCTAATATTTTAGGCGTTACTGCAAAATTTTTATATGGTAGTATGTTTTGTGATACTACTGACCTACACATATGCATCAAATGTGATATCTCGAACATTTTTGAAATTACTGCTCCCAATGGTACACAGTACCTTTAAGGAACATGTGCTCTGAAATTGCATGTTTATGCACAATCATGTACTTTCTATTATGTAGACATCTATTAATTTATTGTAGTGTTCCCTTACATTAAAGCAGCCGATCTAAAATGGACTGCAAAGTTGCGACATTTACATTCTGTTCCAGATTGTTAACTCTGTAATGCCTTATATTCTCAGATAGTACTAGCAATTAAAAGCAAAATCACATACTAGTACTTGTACCTCAAAGCTCAGTCAACTTGTTAAAGCTAATATGTCATATAAAAGTAGTGCTGTTACAAGTAATTTTCAGTGTTTGTTCAGGAATATGTTTGCCCGCGGGAAACAGAGTATTCAAAGCGCTATATTTTGTTTAGTACACAAGTGCTGTATTTGTGGGGGGGGGGGGGGGGAGGGTTGAGAGGCTAAACTTCACTGCTGAATACTTCCTTTAAAGCTTGATGTTTGATGGGTGTGTCCTCTTCCCCCCATCTTAGAACATCCCACCTGTTTTCACTTTGCTGATTTCTTTTGAAAATGATCGGACGAAGAGAAAACTTGGGGGGGGGGGGGGAGGGCATAATTTCAAGATGCAAATTTTTATTGACAATGCCACCGTTAATCCTACACTGGCCTTGTATCATGCCCGTGGTTTGTAAGTCTGCCAAGGGATCTATCAAAAATAGTTTCCGACATAATCTTGTTTTCTTTCTTCTTTCATAATCCTTTGCCTCCCATCCTTCCGCCCTAACCCTATCCCCCGAAGTTTCTCATTAGTCAGTGTCCTGTGAAACCAATATGACTGGTGTCACTAGATTTCAATATGTACGCACCTAAAATATACTTCTTTGTGTGTCTGTGCAACATATCATGTGCATGTGCGCACATGCGTTACACACAGTCATATCTATAGCCCCACCACTCCCTGCAAGCTTCTCATTTGTACAATTGTGGCAGCGTTTTCCTGCTTGCTTCCTTATGGATGGCGAATGTTTGCCGAGATATTTGGGCAGCTCATTTAAGTTGCGCCAGTTCACAGGAGTAACACGCTGTTATAGGAAGGGAGAGTGTTCTTAATTGTTAGTAATAACAGGAAATATAACATTAATTGGATCTTGCTACTAGCTTGCAATCATGTATCGTACATGAGTGGCGAGAGAGAGAGGGGGGAAGAAAATATG